>NW_012130074.1:3037355-3045000 GCF_000143395.1 Atta cephalotes
CAATAAATTTACAAATAATGACAAGTGATTCCAAGATGATATTTGCCACAATTAATAATTTATTTTAAGGCAATGATCGAATCTGTAAGATATAATATTGATTTATAATAATTTTATTGTAATCTTATATCTTATGTAAGCATTCAGATAGATTTAACGTATCTAATAAAATTGCTAAAGATTTGTGATTACAAATTTACTAAAAAAAGAATTTACTTGTCACTTATTAACTGATATGCAACAGCGGAGTTATTTATTATGTTGACTAAGCTGATTCTTTAACAAATATAATATACAATTAAGATTAAAATATTGCTGGAAATAATCCATATTTCAAAAGATAATAATTCAAAAGATAATTTTTATTAGAAGAATTAAATTTTTTATTTCTTTTAATTGTTAGGCTAAGTTTATTCTGTTTTTGGGAGATAGCGCTGTTAACGTCATTAATAAATGTTTATTCATATTTATGACAACCATTTTATGAAAGTTGAAATTTTAACGCGCATTTAAGAAACAATTTACTAAGATTGATTGAAATTTTGACATTATTTTAAATATAGAAAGTAAAGAATGAGAATATTTTCTGCACATTATGTTGTTTTATTTAAACAAAAAATGCTGCATCCATAAAAAGTTTTCTGCTGTAGACGGAGATAATGCCATAAGTGATTAGACTGTTCACGAATGGTTCCAATGTTTTGCGTGGTAATTTTATCTGTGTCGATTTGTCTGTGTCGGGCTACGCTCGACAGTCGATTGAGAACAGCATCAGAGAAATAAACTTAAAAGATGGCTGAAAATTGTGAAAGACGGAAATACATACATTACTGATTAAAGATATTTTAAAATATAAATATATTGTCTTCAATTTTTGCTTAAAAAATAAAGGAATTATTGGCCATTAAATATTTATTAAAATAATTATTCCCGAAAATTATAACAATTCTTGGAAAATAATTATTCGCAAGAACAATTTCTCATCTTCACAAAAATATTTTTGTAGTTTATTTTTATAAAATTTTAGATTTCCTTTTTTTCATGATTATTATCTTTTACATGGTAATGAAATAAAATAATCCACAACCGAAAAGATTAATTAATATTACGCAAAAAATAATATCGTAAAATTATTCCATCAACGATACCTCTCGTCTTAATTTCCTCCTCTTCTTAGATAATCAGACCTCTTTCTTCTCAGATTGTTTAACCTTTTTCTTTCCTCCTCTTTAGTTTACTCTCTTAAGTTACACTCGCATAACACTTGCAAAAAAACACTCGCTGGTAATTATACACTCGCGCACAGACATCAATGGAAGTCTTTCGCACAATACTTACAACACTACTATTTATGTTTGAGATAGTTAACGTATGATGAATAATTGTTTATTGTAATTATCAAGAGATACAATCATCTTTCAAAGGATAATACATGAAGTGTCTTGATTCACTATCTGTTCGCTCGAGTGTAATGTGTGAGTAATAGCGCGGCAACCTTTTGTAAATACAGCGTACTATACGCCGCAAAAACAAATACCAAGGTGTATCAGCGAAATATCTAACAAGTGATTAAAAAAAATAGATTTGTATCAAATATTCAATTTCTTGCAAAAAGAATAAGTTTCAATTTTATATTTTACGAATTCTAATTAAAAAAATTACATAAAACACTTAAAATCAAAATAAAATATAAAAAGTTGACATGTTTGTCACAATAAAATGCACTATTCGTAAAATGAATTATTTCACTGGTCGAAATTCCGTCGTTGTTGAGGACATTACAAAAATGACGGAGACGACTTTCTCTGTGTAACAAAGCTATGACAAAAGCTTTGTGGAATTCGAGCGAAGTCATTCGCAGCGATCGCATGAATAGACTCGATCTATTAACATTGCATAAATTTTGTAGGTGTGTGTGTGTGTGTGTGTGTGTGTGAACTATTTGTTTCACGAGATTCTGATCTATGAAGCTGATGACACAAATGAGTTCTAAATACTCGGCATGCTGTCTCTCAATAGGAACGTTACGTTTTCAGCATCGTACATGTATGAAGTTATGAACAGTATGGAAATATACGTGCATATCATGGTTTATGTGCAATCAAATCACTAAAGGCAAAAGTATTGTTCAAACTCTTTTCTATCAAATATACCTATATTAAATATAAGTTGAAATGCGATAGATTGAAATGCGATGATACGCGATCTCGTTGAAGCAATTTAAATTCGATTAGTATACACAGAATTATGTAGTTATTTATGATACAAAGTGGATTCCAATTGTTCCAAATGCTTCTAATGCATTTTGAAAATAATCGTGTTATCTGTTGACTTTTCGTTTGATTAACTAAAAAATCTTTATTTTTGATTTATTTTCGATTTATTTTTATTTTTTAAAACAAATCTTAGATAAAACAATATACAATACAAACAATAAGAATCTTATTTTAAACCGTAAATATGAGAAACACAATCGATAAACTAGTAGCCTACATCGGTCAAAGCTGGATCTTTAATGCTTAAATAATTTAAAATGTGAATTATATATATATATATATATATATATATATATGTACATGCATATACCATATTTGTAGTCATTCAACCGCGCCGAACTAGTTTTCTAGACTTATAAATGCAATTAAACTACTGTAATAATTCTTGTCTTAGATTAAAATTTATATAAAAGAACCAAAAGTATGTTATATAAAATAAAAAGGATTTAGATTAAATACAAAATATGAAGAAAGAAGCGATAGTTTTAAAACACGTTGCATAATTGATGTATCCGTGCTGCGGTTGCAACGCCTTTACATTTATGATCAATTAAATTTCACTTCGTGGAACGAAATTGCAAGGCGTGGCCTTGGAGAGCATTGTCGATAATTAAATTATTGACGGTTGTTTTACGTCAATGAGTAATATTACCTGCAGCAGTGGCACAAACAACAGTGTTTTGATATTAAAACAAACAGATATATGTTTGTGAGGTGTAATTCATTTTCTGAATTTTAGAATTCTAATTCTTCTCGAAAATCTTCTAAAATTTTTAATATATTTTAAGAAAAGTTTGATTTTAACTTTTTTTTAACATTCAAAGCAATCAAAGAAATAAACAGATTTTGACTTTTTGCTTTTTGGGTTAGAAAAAGATAAATTTTTTTTAACATTTTTTTAAAGATTTTACATTTTCTGCAATTCTCTATAATCTATGCAAATTCTATCAAAAAATGTTATAAATTATTTAAATTGATCAAAATTGAAATAAAAAAATTATTATCAATTTTTCTATTTTTGTATATAAAAATTGAGGATATATGTATGAAAATGTCAATATGTGTACAAATCGCGCTTTATTTCACATTTAAATGCAAAATTCTTTTTAAAGCATATCAGCTAGAATCAAATTTTATTGTTAAAGAAAAATCAGAATTTTATCAGTTGCATCAGGATTTAAAAAATAAAGTACTAGTTTGATACAGATATCAAATGTTTGCGCAGATCAATTTTTTTAATCTAATTGAAGTTTAGCATTAATAGTTAATAAATTAGTATTATTATTAGATTAATATTCATTGTTAATATCTTAATTATTAATATAGATAAAATTGTTCTTAATTTTACAATATTTTTTATTTGTTTTTTAAATAACATCGCATTATCCAATCCTTACAAAGATCACTAAAGCAATAAATTGCTAATTAATTTCGCACGTATCGAATAAGACATCACGTTTGCGCAACTGCAATCACATTAAAACCGCAATCAATTATTGTTACAGATTGCTTGAATAGTTTGTCTATCAGACAAACATCAAGACAAAGATACTTGCTAATCGATAAATAACCTTGCTATTTGAAAGCAATTACTCACTATTCCATTCATCATATTTCAGCGTATTTAAATGATTTATTGCATAATGGCTATCATTGTTAATAATTAATAGACACTTTTTAGAATTTAATAATTTATTTTATTTTCAAGTTACAAAGTAATATAAACAAAAACTTTTCTTTTTTGTATGTATTTCGAGTATATAAAAAATGCAAAATTTTATTCATTTTAATATTTTATTTATTTATAAATTTATCTATTTATATATCTATTTATTTTGAAATACTTATTTTTCAATGTATTTCAGAATAAATTGTCACATAATTCTACGTAAAATGCATGACAAAATTGATCGTTAACATTGAACGTTAATACTTTATACCAGTTAATGTCTCGATGGAGAATTTCCTTGATGATGTTACATCGTAAATGGTCCGAAACAGGTGCAAGTCGTCGAGCAGGAATCTCGGCAATAACAGGATTAAAAGCGAGCAACGCGATGTCGAGAAATCGTAATTTTGCGAGAAATAAGTAAATCACGCATTTTTTTCACTACACGCGTGTGCGTCCTTGAAGGACTAGGGGCGATCGTGTGCTCGCAGTCGATAATTTCATCGATTAGGCACAACATAATAAACATCGTATGTAATATGCCGAACCAGTTCGCAAAGATATTGACTAACCCTGGTTCATAATTAGCTCCGGTTTTCACCAATAATCTCTCTTTTATAAGAAAGAGATAGGAAGTTCTTTAATTGCTTTCTTACACATTGAATATGAATTTTACTGATCAGATTGCGAATTTATGACAATAATAAATTAGAATTAGAAAATAATAAATATATAAAAAAATATAATGTCACAAATATAAAAATATAATATTTGTTTATATAATATATTCACATAAATGTGCTTATTAGTATTAAATATTTTTTGTAATATATATTTAGATATTTATTGTATTTTATCATATTGCTAATTATATTTCTTTCAAATTATATTATCATAATAATTAAATTCTTAAAATTTGTAAAAATTTTTATCTTTTTTCAAATAAAAAATTTTGAATATTTGAAATTAAATATTGAAATTAAATAAAATTAAAAAAAAAAGAAGAATTGATAGATTAATTTATTATAGTTTTAAACCATCTTTTAATGTCATCCCATTAAATTTGAAAACACCGGCCTAATGTTACCGGTTTAATAATTTGTAACTGATCAGAATGGTTTAATCACTGTTCTTCTAAGCACGACTTTTGCAAACAAAACACAAAGAAAGAAAAAGAGGCGAGGAGATTTACGTTTCGCGCGAGAAGCGTGTCCTAGACCTGTATTATAGGATTATTAGCGTCGTTCAATGTTGAGATATAGCCTAGAACAGAACAGCAGGTATCAGCCGGTCGTAAACGTCAGTGCTCGGTAATTATATTGACTGTGCAGCTAAAACAAGTCCGACACGTCGCCGTGAGTAACGTGTTTGCTAATGAAATGTCACGGTGCAACTTTGCGTTATACAATACTTTATGCATTCGTGGACACGAAAGGTCGAATCACATCGTTCGGATCACACGTCAAACGATTTGACACCAATTTTGTAATTTTGATGTAAACTCCAAGATATAGATGATAAGTATGAATGTAATGTTGCATTAAATTTTGAAGTCAATATCATATTAATTTTTTTTCTTTATGCGACGGATAATTTTATTAATAATAATGTTTATATATCATTTTGTAACAAGCAATATAATTTTTTAGTAGTTATTTGACGTTGTGATTCATGTAATCTATAAAAATATAAAATATCTTGGAATTAACTTATTTTTTGACTGGGTATCATTCTGATGAGGTATATTTGATATATTATCTTATCAATTATTATTAATACTAAATTATCATATACAAGTAATATCAGTTCGTTAATTAATTATCGATTGTTAATAAAAAATGATAAAAACTAATCGAGCAAAATCTTTCTCAACAAACAAACAAAGCAAATTCTCACAATGTACATTCAATATAAAAAAAATATCTCTTCCTCTTTTACGTTTTCTTTTTAACAATTTGACTTCTCAACATTTCAACTTTAATTTAATTAAGTCTGTTTCTTTCAGTTAATCAAAGACGTTAATCAATTAATGTCAATCAATTAATAAAAATCGATCGTCTTACGATTAAAGGTATAAATCAATTTAAAAAAGAAAAAAACGTATATAACATTGATTCGAGACACTGATTAATTACGAAGTGTAAAGCGAGAGCAATCAACAACATTCTTAAATCAAAGCATGCGTATTTCTGACTCAAGATCTATTCATTTAAAAAGACTGGTAATCATCAAGTTTAAATGTAACACATAAAACAAATCGCTCTTTTTATTCTTTAAATATTAACGCGGATGTTAGTTGCGTAAAAAGAAAATAATTCTAAGTTCAGATTAGATTAAATATATAAAAATGTAATAAATAAATATGTAATAAATAAATATAATAATAATAAATATAAATGTAAATATAAATATAAATGTAATAATAAATTTGCAAATTATATTTTCAAAATTTACGTATTAAATGCGTAAAGATTTAATATATTTCGGATTTGATGTTTTTGGGAATCTAATTTGCGAATTATTCATTCATATGTTATGTAATATTAATTTAATCTCCTTTTTTTACACCAACACTTGCATTGACTCTTATTTAATATTTAATTGTTTCATATTTAATTATAATATAAGATTCGATGATTCAATATTTTTATGAATGTTATTGATTTCCTTAGTCAATAATTAAATATGAAAGATTGATAATGTATGTTATAACAGTGACATTTTATTATTTACCTTACAGGTACGTTTTATAACATCGTTAAATAACAAAAAATGAAGGGTTGACATTTTTGTAAAAAAAAATGTTGTACAGAGAACATAAAAAGACATTGAATTCAATATACATTGTCTATCTGACAAGAATACTCTAAACTACAATACTTTCTTCTACTACTTTCATACGTTTGCATATTTGTGAAAGCATTCTTTCTCATCATATTCTTTTTTCTTTCAAATCATATAAAATCATTTAATTGGAATGCGGTAACGAAAAAGTAATTTCCTTATATATGTATAATGAGAATGTTGTGAATTTGGTCGAATGTTACATTTATAATCGAGCAATAGTAGTATTAAGTAACACGATTGCTACATGGATTCGCGTATTTGTTAATAGTAATACAAAACCTCGTGTTATCAAATACACAAGTTATGTTGGATTTATATAATTATATTATTATATAAAATTATATATTTAATTTAAATACATCACATATGAGAACGTTAATTACGTTCAAAGTTGGACATTCGGAGTAATACATCAATCAATATGCATATAGTATATTTTTACATTTATTTCAGAACTATATATTATGCGCTGATTACTTTCTGATTTATAACACAATTAATCTGAGATGTCAATAATTCCCTTTAATTAAATTAAAATCTGTAAAGAACTTATTGTAAAAAATATTACCTTAGTCGAGAATAAAACTCTAATTTCGCACATATTGTACCGGTGTCCTCACAGTTAAAAATATTTTTCACAATAAGTTCTTTACAAATTTTAATTTAATTTGAGGAGAATTATCTCAGATTGATTGCAAGTCCGAAAATAATCAGTATACAATCGAAGTTCTGAGAGATAAATGTATTATTTAATAACTGTCAATTACTATACCGGACGATGCAATGTTTGACTGTAAGGTCTCGTCCGTCTCTCTCTCTCTCTNTNNTCNCTCTCTCTCTCTCTACTCTCTCT
>NW_012130074.1:3045020-3055501 GCF_000143395.1 Atta cephalotes
AAGTTTAAATTTAAAGTTTAATTAACGTTACTTAACGTAACGTACGTAACGTACGTACGTACGTACGTAGTTAGTAGTCGTACGTACGTCGTACGTCTCTCTCTCTCTCTCTCTCTCTCTCTCTCTCTCTCTCTCTCTCTCTCTCTCTCTCTCTGTTTATCTCATATACACTGATAATTATTACACATGTATATGCATTAATATTCATTTGCTAAATTTAATGTAATACTTGAATGAAACACATTGTGAAAAGCAGCTTAATGTACTTTATATGTATGTGTCATACATACGACTAAAAATCTAAAATGGTCTCTTTTTATTTGGACTAGTCGCATAGAAAGATATCGATAACATTATATAATAATATTTTAAATTTTGGATTGCGGTTTTAGTTTCTGAGTAATTTTAATCTAAAATTTGTTGTCAAAACTCCAAATAAAGCTAGTAGTAACATCGCGAATTTGACAATGGCACGAACATACACTTGGTTATCATGTCGCTTGATATAACAAAAGATATTAACAATGTATCTATAATAATTAAGACGAAACATTAAGAATTTATTCTTCACGTTCGCTTGATGTAATATAATCTCTTTTCGTATAGGATTACATATTAGATAAAGTCGCGTCACGCTGCTTTACTTAATCGAGGTTTGTAACCATTAATCCTTTTACGAATGAACTATTCAGCGTATAAATAAATAAATAAATAATAAAAATTTAACATCCTGTGATCCGCCATATCGTGTGCTGATATTTGCTATTCTTAAGATTAATTTTTTTACTTAAAATGAGATTCTTCAACTGAGTTTAAAGAGTCTCAAGTTTCATATATATGAATCTTTTTCATTTGTTGTTATTACAATTATCAATTATCAATAATAATAATACCACAAAAAAATAAATCATTTACAAGAGGAAGTTCCCTAATATAAATATTAAAAATACAATAAATAAAGATATAATCTCTAAATTTTTTGAAATCTTATTCTAAAGAGAGAAAATTTAACCAGTTTTGAAAAAGAGTGAGATTTTTTTTTTAGAGTGACTTTTTAAAGTGACAATTCACTCTAAAAGATTGAGAGTATAATTTAGATATTATAGAAGTATTTTGCAAACATTTTTACGCTTGAACTATAATTCGATTTAATCAATTATTTTGACGTTATGTGTTAATTAATCCAAAAACTTGACTAATTTCCATGTATAATATGTGTGAGATGACTATGCAATCTCATATGAATATAGAAAAAAATATTGAAATAGTAATTCTATTCAATATTGTTTTATAGTCTCATAATTGATTCACAATTATATGAATTTAGAAAAAGATTTTCTTCGACAAGTTTTTAGATTTTATGCAACAGTAAAAAATTCACATAAAGTCAGAAGTAAAGTTGTATATTTTTTACAATTAAAAATGAAAAAGAAATTTCGACACATCGCTAATTGGTTTCAAAATAAAATATTCTCATTAGTAGTGAAAAATTATTAGGCACCGATAACACTGTGTGTTATCAAGATGCGCTAATGAGATCCTCTCAAAATGAAATTAATAAAAAAATTTTGGGAAGGTTTGAATCCTCAACCCTCTCTCCTCTCCTCCTTTTGGATACGCCTATGATTAATTGCAAATAGAATACTATTTAGGTTGAGTTTTTTCTTCTATTTTTTTTAATTTACTGATAAAATTCAGCTATGACGATATATTGAATAACGAACAAGAATGGCTTTAAAATTAATTTATATAAATTTTAATAGAAATTTAGAAAAAGAAATTCAAAGAAAAAGAAGCAAATATATAATATCACTGTTATAACGAGAAATTAGAACTGACTGTCATACGGAATTGATGGTCAAAAAACTATTAATTCAATTAGTATATAACAGAACATTTTGTTCGTTTACTGTAGATTATTGACATAATAATAATAAATATTTTTTTTAATCTTAGGAGTGTAGGTATATTTATTAATTTGCAAGATGTTATTAAAACTTTTCGACTTAGTTTAGTTCTACCTGTTCACGTGAGATAATGCGATCATTTCCGGACACAACACGCATACAGTATAATTTATAATTTCAAAATAATATTGAAGTTCCGTTTTGTTTATATATATATGTAAATCAACTCTATTTAGAAAATAAAGATTAAAAATAAAAATTGAACTATTTATTGATTAAAAAGTTAAAAATATAAGTTGAGAATATAATATGATTACATCTTATTTTTTATTTATACATAATATATGAACAGATTTTCTTAAAAAGTATGCATATTGCAAATATGCTGTATATATTTGTGTACATATATATTTATTTATATTTATTAATATTTTTACTTATAAGATTCTATATTCTTACTTATAAAAAATAGCATAAGAATATATTATAATTATATTTATTCAATGAAACACTAAAAATATGGTACTTACAGTTTTATATGAATATTTGTTTACGATTCATTAAAAAACAAAGACTACATATATATAATACTCTTCTTCATTTCTTCTTTTATAATCACCTATTACTGGTTTGTTTTTATAGGGTGTTCCACATAACTGTAATCACGATTTTTCCGGCGCGATTTTTTTCGACGATCTGATAAAAATTATTTTGAATAAAAGTTAGTTAGTTTTTAATCGGCTACAAATTGCAATATTAAAAATTTGCAAAATATTCTTTTTTAGGAAAAAAATCAAGGTCACCCTAATTTTTTTAAATAGCATTACTTATTTTTTACTTCATAATATTGAAATTGATATCAAGATGAGTTCAATGACTTGCTATACTATGACCTTGAGACTTTAAAATCAGACGTGTGAGATCAATTAGCGAAAATATTTTCGTGAAAGAATATTTATTTGTATTAAATTTTATATGGACATATTCTAAAAAAAAATTTTTGTATTAGCAGCATATTAACTTTCTCATTATAGGAATACATTTTCGATAAACTGAAATTGAACTACAATTTCCTCTAATGACAAACTAAGACTGAACACAAGAACTAAGACTGTTGTAACAGCGTTCAAGTTACACTGCAAGTACTACAAGTTATGTTGATATTTTTTTTACATGTATACTACATATATACACGTGTGTAATAAACTGTAAACTACATTCGGGAATACCATGAATACAGAAATAGCTACATCGATTCCTCAATTTGTCTACAGGTACATTTTTTTTATTGAACAATGTAATGAAAAACATGTAAAGTTTAATACTGAAAAAAAATTTCTGATTGAAAATGGACGAATCAGAAATTTCTGGTTAAATTTATTAGAATTCTAGTTGAGATAACTGAAATTCTGGTTGATACAATATTTCTGGTAAAATCTACTAGAATTCTTATTTTTACCAGAATAATTATATTAATCAGAATTCTAGTTATCTTAACTAGAATTATAAACATAACTAAAAAATTCTGATTCGTCTATTTTCCATCAGAATTAGTGTTTAATCCAACCAGACCATTTTTCTTAGTATACAAAATAATTTTTCACGAAAACGTTTCCATTCATTGATCCTACACATCTGATTTAAGGTCATCTCAATGTCATAATATAGCTGATCACTGAATTCTTTTCTTGAAAGAAAAAATTTTACATTTTAGTTACAATATTATGAAGTAAGAAATACGAAAAAAAATGTTTGGTTGAATTAATTGGAATTCTGGTGGAAAATGAACGAATCCGATTTCTGATTAAGTCTACTAAATTTCTGATTAAATCTACTGAATGTTGGTTATTTCAATTAGAATTTTAATAGATTTAACCAGAAATCTTGTAGAGTTTAGCTAAATAAAATTCTGAATCGTTTATTTTCTATCAGAATTCTAGTTAATTCAATTAAATTCATTTTGTTCTGTGCGTAGTGCTATTTAAAAAAATTAGGATAACTTTAATTTTTTCTTAAAAAAGAATATTTTGCGAATTTTTAATATTGCAATTTGTAGCTGATTGAAAACTGACTAACTTTTCAATAATATAAACAAAATAATTTTTGTCAGATTATCAGAAATTCCAGAAATATTCACAGTTACGAGGGACACCCTGTATATTATTTGTATTCATTCTTTTATGATCTCTGTATTACTTTATTGTACTACTTTGCATTACTTTGTGTTGCTTTGTTGTCTTTAGCGCTTGAGAGGATCCCGTTCTTGCTGCGATAAATAAAATAATCTATCTATATATCTATTATTATTGTTCATCAGAAAATTCAGCTTCCATCATTGCTTTTAAAATAGAAGATCCGTTATTTTATATTATCTTATATAACTGTATTGTAGTAATGACCAAAAGTGACTTGTAAAACTGAAAAAAATGCTTTCATTATAATCAATGAAAACAGTTTTGTTAAAATGAGAAGAATAATAGTAGAAAAATGTTTTGAATATATAAAATAATAATAAAAAAATATAAACGCAATTAATTAAAATATAATTTAAATATTATGCTGCCATTTAGATATTTATATATTTTGCAAAAGATTACGTATAAGCCGTCAGGGACGACGATATGTGGAATCTGATAAACTCTACACATATGAATTTGACATGTGTGGAATTTCCACACATAATAACATAATTTTGCAATTTTTAACGATTTAAGGATGAATATGACTGCTTTGTTCCAAGAGGGAGGTGCTTTAATGAACTATATAAAATATATCTTCGATTTATGTGTTACCATTTCCAAGCAATTTCAAATTTTATGCTGTAACCCTTAAAAAGGACTTCTCATGTGTTTCCTTCCTTCTCTGTTCCTTCTAAGGGACTTCCTCCCCCCCCCCACTTAATCAAATTTTTATGAATAAATAATATAATAATGCGCTATTCATGCGCTCTTAAAATTAACAGAAAAAATTTTTGCGCTCATTTTGTTTAACTAAAAAAAATTTTTTGTTGAGAGGGCAAAGTCAGTCTTTCCCTCCTCTCCTCCCCACATGTTAATAACAACCGATTTGGAGAATAAAATATATAGGATTTATGCGCTTTTATATTCACTTTCAATTTTTGCATTGCATCTCTTAAGCCACTTCCTTCTTGGAGCTTCCAATCCGGTTTGAATAAATCTTGGAGATTTTTAATAAACATTTTGGCTATTAAAACATTTCATATAACATATTGCAGAATCCTTTTGGAATTATTATTCATGAGATATGAAAGATTAAAACATTCTGGACGGAAAACCTCTAACACTATTTATTATTTCAAAATCGGGTGACTTTTGATCTTTTCATTTCCGTCCGTATTGAATCAGTCATTTTAAATTTTTCTATTCTATATTGATTCAGCCATTTTGAATTTTCAAATTTTAAATTCGAATTCAAAATCAGAGACTCTAAAAATCTAACGCTACATTTTGCCGAAATTGAACTTTTAGCATTTCCGTCCGCCATATTAATTCAATCATTTTGAATTTTTAAATTTGGATTTCTAAACTTTAAATTTGGATTCGGCATCAGCATCCCCGAAATCTCTCTAATATTACATTTCGGTGAAACCGGAGAATTTTAAACAATTTCGTCCGCTACATTGGTTCAGCTAGTTTGTATTTTCAAATTTTGATCCGGATTCGAAGTCAGTGACCTCGAAAACTCTTTCATATTACATTTCACCAGAAACGAAGTACTTTAATAGTCTCAACGAAAAGAGGCTTCAGAGCATATAACACAGCAATTCTAATATAGGTTTTGTGCATGTGTAAGAGAGATCGAGGCTGGTTGCCACAATTTTTGATTACTAATTTTAAAAAAAAAGTGAATACTTGATGAAATATTATATACGTTATAATATACCTTTAGGTATTAAAAAAAATATTTCTTCATCATATCGCGAATTCATCATATCGTAAAAATAAGTTATTTAATTTTAAATGAAGTTGTGAAAATGTGATAATTAATCCCATTGATTGTAGGTTCTAGGATTGGCAGTAACATATTTGTTATATACAATACATAAAACACAGTTTTTAGTTTAATCTATATTTTGAGAAATAATAGTAATTATGATATTAGTACAAATAAAATAATTATTTTAATCATAAAATATATAATTTATTTTTATATCGTAGTTTCTATATGAAAAATGAAAAAACATATGTATCTATATGAAATATAATATAATTGTAAGTATATTCTCTAAAAACATGTTCTTTAAAGATATTAAAATTAATTATTATTTAACCTCGTCCTATTTTGGTCAATCTATTCTACATAGCCATTTTTAATAAAAGAGATTGTATTCATAAACTTTGTCAGGATAATGATTAATTATAGCATAGATCTTGTAAGGCATGTCATTTTCTACGAATACAGGGATATCGCGATTAATAGTGCCGAAGACTTATCAGACAACAAAATAGGTGATAAGAAAAATTTACTCACCAACTTTATTTTCTTAAAAATCGTTATAAATAAAATCTATACAATGCTTGTAATGCAAATACACAACAATTTAATATTACATCAGCAATCTATAGTAAAAAAAAAAGAGATTTTTCTGCCATATATTTGAATTATAAGCATTTTAACAATCAATCCCGTACGATAACCAATCCCTCCTCCACACAATAATTCTTTTAAAAAATTACATTATAATCCACATATATTGCTTACGTTTTTTAGCTCCTATTATTCATTGATGAATTAAGATACAGTACATTTATTTTGTCTTTTGTAATCTGCGTTGTCTTCTAACAGATTATAATAGAATTCAATACATGAAAATAATCATTGACTCGTTGAAATTTGGAGCTCTGTATTTGAATTTAATAAAACATATTTAGTTATATGTTTTCATTAAAATTAATACATATACATTGTATGTTTTAATTTTAATGAAATACTATAATAAATGATTGTGCTAATGAGAATTGACATTATCCATCCATAACTATAAATATATGTATAGAGAAAAGCCCATTCTTATGATGAGAGGCGCCTAATATGAGATAGCAGCATTTCTGCTAAACTAATAAACGCTATCTATTGTTCCACCATGAATTCATTGCTCTTGGATTAAAAACTTTAATGGAAAATTTATTATTAGTGTCTGTAAGCATTGCAAAAAAAAAAATTTCAGAATTTGGATATCTTCAAGTTTCGTTGAGATGAGCCTTTAAACCTGTTTATTATTTAATAAGTAAATATTTAACAATAATCTTCATGTGATGATAGAGTAAGATCGTACTAATAGAAAAATACGTGATATGTTGAATTGCTTAATTATAAAAGTTAGATTTGATGATCGTAAAATCGTAAAGGCGTGGAAATCATAACATAAGATATCCAGGCTATTTCTAATATGAAATAATCTATGCTCCTAGTGAAAATCATAGTGAAAATCATTGCAGAAGTATAAATGTTATTGTACAATAATAAAAATGATAATCGGAATGAAACATCGAGTGCTTATTCCTATGATGCTTATTTCTTGATTCCAACTGCTTGAAGACGAGTTCTAAGTACAATGCATCGCATACTTATTTTATGCGCGCACTGTCTATGTTTGTTTATATTTGAGAAACATTAAATAAAGTTTTTTAATTGCAATACTGAATATACTTTGCGTTTTATTATCGATTTCTCGGGACATCTCATATTAGAAGCACAATTTTTTGACTTTGCGATTTGTTCACTTTTTACATTTCTTTAATTTATAAAAAAAATAAAATTTGAATTAAATTTTACATAACATTATCTTAAAGCTTATTAAATTTCTTTCAAAATGATCCATTATATTTTTTAATTCTGCCCATAGATTTCTAGCATTTTAAAATAAACTTGATATCTCCACTAGGGGACCTTTCCTCTATTAACCTTAATTTGTACAAATGAATGTTTCGATTTCGCTTTCGAGAGCCATCTTCAGCGTCTTCAGCTTTGAAATATAATATTAAATGTTTCGCTCTTTATAACACATAACGAAATTCCGTTACAAGCGATTTGTAGTAATTTTATATGAACTATAAGTGACGGTGTAACAATTATTCAGAATATTTAATTGTTGAAATAATATGTGATAATAAATAAGATAACTCACCAGTGCTATGAAAACAATTTCAATAATAGTTACAATTTGTTAATAATACATAATAATTTGTAAAAGAACGAACGTCAAAAGAATTGTCAAAAATTAATAGCTCAAGAGAGTTAAAAGTAGGGATCAGTAGACTATAGGAATAAGTAGAATAATCGAGACTACGTTAAAAACACATGAGACACGCATAAACGTGTCTGAGCACACAGCGACTGTCAATCTGCTGTAACATCTCATTGCGAATACATCTGTCATAGAAGTTACACTTCAATTTTAAAAACTCGTACACAAAATATTTTTATTCTTAAATTTTTGATTTTACGATTGTATATGATTGCTGAGATATTTGATTCCTATTTAAATAGTAAGTGTAGTTCTTACTTATAATAAAATCCAACAGATTTTTTTTGTTTATCTTTGTTATCGTCTATCTTTGTTATCGTATACTGTTAATGTTTTTAAAAATGAACGGATGGAGATAATAGTAGGATAATCACAGCATGGGGCTATATGACTCATTTAGTGACGACTCTATTTAATATTTCATTCCTTTAAAGAGATTTGCCTCAATGATAAATGTTATAAGCTTAGTTCCTTCACGTTCAATCTTGATAAAACTAGACTCATTCGATGTGTTTTTGCACGAAATAAATGAATTTAGCAAAAAGAAGCGTTGTTTTACTCTGCAAAGTGAATGTTTGTGTTTAAAATATATTTTTATAATAATTTTATTAATATGTAGCTAAAGAAGCAGCTTAAAATATATTAATCTTTATCTTAATAATCTTAATCAAGTTATCCCATATCATTAGTTATGCCGGTCCTGGAACTAGTTGACTCACAAGATGGAGTACATTAGGAAAATTTTTTTCTTTTTACATTTTTTTTCAATTAATTATCAGTTTCTTCTTATTAAAATGTTATTAGATAATCAAATGTACGTAGTGACTGGTGTAGAATTCATTTTTTCGATAAAACTCTTAATTTCGTAAAAATACGAAACTGAAAAATGAATCTACTAGCCGGTCTCCCTTACTGTGTCAGAGTTGGAATGGCAAATTAAACTGTGGACTAAACATAAATATAGAAGCATAAACATAGATACAATAAATAAGCATTAAAAGTTAGTACATAAATTATTTAAAATGGAAACATAGAAGTGATGTAAATATTCAATATCCGTTTGCAAATTCAAATTATTCTTTTGTCATTTTATAAAAAGCATCTCCAAAATAAAATGCTTATTTAAAAAAACGTTTTTTGCGCAAAATTGTCACAATATTTCAGTCAAAATCATGGTTTAAATTCGTTCAATGTTCAGTAATTACAAATAGCGTGATGATATTTGTATTGATGTGATTTATATGTTTGTATCCGAGTTTTTAGTTTCTTACTAGCTTGCCCTATATAAGTCGCAATGCTTGCAAAATATTTTGTACACTGTATTTTTTTTTAGCGAAGTTGAGAAGAGCGTTTTTGTGTCCTTTAATAATGTATGAAAGTTTATTGAGATTAAAATAAGCAAGATTAAATTTAAGATTGAAAATGTTCATTGAAAGTATTTTAATTTATAAGAAATACCAGAAATGGGATTGTAAATCAATAATTCATTTTTACAATATTATTATTGTCATTAATTTGTTTAGTAGTTAAGTCAATCGTGTTAAATATAAAATCAAATGCGTAGTCATTGTTAAGAAGTATTGATAATAAAAATATTGATAATAAAAATGAAATTATCTGATAAATTTTGGATGTGAAAGCAAGATCGCTCTATCCACTATGCCCATAACTGTTCCTTTTTGAGAATTTCGTTATGTACCATGAAGAGCGAAATATTTAATATTATCATATATTTCAACACCGAAAATAGCTCAAAGTAGAGCCGAAACATTTATTTGTACAAATTAAATTTAATTTATATTCATAGTTACGCACGGACAACTGCGTGTCGATTCTTATTAGCCCAATTATTTATTATTGTATTTGTAAAACTTAGAAAGTCCAAAATTCTTTATTTTTTAATGAAACACATATATGCACATATTTTAATTGTGTTATATAAGCAATTAAAGTCACACAGAAATTTGTTTCCTACTTAATACGTTTTAATGTAGGTGTATTCATTTAATATGTTCAACAAAATAACATTTTTTTTCTTTCTTCTATTTTAACTATTTTATAATAAACTCTTTACGACATGTTAATTAATAAAATTTTTTTTAATTATTATATATAAAGTATTTCAAAGGATTAAAATTCCTGAGTCACCTCATATTGAATTGTGACGTTAGATTATTCAAGAGCCTTAAAAAAATTTTAAAAGATCTTCAAGCCTTTCAAATTGTATTAATTTTGACGCATCTGTCATTAGGGAGTAACTTATAAAGTAAATATGTTTGTATCTATATACATATAGTATACATATA
>NW_012130074.1:3055521-3063082 GCF_000143395.1 Atta cephalotes
GTGTGTGTGTGTGTGTGTGTGTGTGTGTGTGTGTGTGTGTGTGTGTGTGTGTGTGTGTGTGTGTGTGTGTGTGTGTGTGTGTGTGTGTGTGTGTATGTGTTTAGGGCAATAACTTTGTCTACTTAAAATATTTCCGCTATTTTTAGAAATATGAAATAATATATTTAAATTTGTATAGCATCAAGAAGGGTACAATAATACTATTAATAGTTTTTCTATGGATAGAAGCGCTTCGAAGATTTTATTTCCTTTAAAAACATTGATCGATTATATAAATATAAAAATTAATTATTAGAATATCATACATTTAAATAAAAATTGTTATTGCAATGTATACAAGAAGTGTAACAGATAAAGAAATTATTAAAAGTTGATCAATATTTGAAACATAAGATTTAAAAGAGCTATATTGAAAGTCAATCTAAGAAAGTAATAGAAATACAAATACTAATTTTACTAAACATATTTCTTTTACAATAAATAATAATATAAACATTAAAATTGATCTGTTCAAAAACTTTTTATAAATTTTTGCCTATAATTGTGCCTAACGTCAAAGACTCTTTTAATGAAGGAAACGATTAACAAAATTTAAGAAATTTTATAAATTTAAGTAACGTTAGGTACTTGGGTTATATTTTAAAACGGTTACCTTAAAACGAAATAAATTATGACGAATTAAATTATTATATACTCGACCCGCGATTATAATTCCCGCGATATGTACTATTGTATAAATCCAAGTGCTGTATCGGAATATATCTGTATAATCATTGCAAATTCGATAGTAAACGAAATATACAGAAAGATTCCATGTGACCAAAAGATACAGACAATAGATAGGCCTTGGTTTTCCAAAAGGATATTCAAAAAAGCCCAAATTACAGAAGGAGTGAACAATAATAGTACCAGCGCTGTCTTCGTCATATTATAGTTTTCGAATCGACTGGAAATTTGAATTAAATCTTGTCGCACGAGACACAAATGCGCGTTTTAATACTTTTTATCAAAATTTCAGAAACAATTTTTACTTTGTTTTTGCAGATTCTCTAGGAACTTCGTGAGAATTAACTGTAATAACACTAAAGTATTACTAAGGTACATTGGAAGATAAGATATGTATGTACACGTTAACTAATAAGTATTAATCGATAAAATAATTACAAAGATGATCTAGATTAGATTGCTATTTTTTCGTGGAATGTATTTGTATTTATATTACGTATGTATTGCTACATTACAAGATATAAACGATCGTAACTATCCTTATAATATTATATCTTTATGCTAGATACAAATGTGTTTTAATGGATGTTTTTTGAATTTTATATAAATTTTAACAATACATGTCGACTTGAGTTGAAGCTAACAATTTCGATGAAATATTGCATGCATATAAATTAATGCATACAATATAAAGTTTTCCGTAAATTAAGAATATGTAAAATTATACTTGTAATAACAGTGTATTAGTTAATATAATTTGGTTAATATAAACAAAACATTATTAATTTTGTATTCTTGATATATTTTTATATACATATTATTGTATGTATAATTGTAAATATATATATTCTCATAATATCTATTTTAGTAAAGTAAAAAGTTATATATTTTATTATAAAAGAGCCTAAAAATGAAAGTTGCCTCGAGACAATACCTAAAGAATACTAATTTCAATACTAATTTCATCAGTTTTAGTGTAAGAAAAAATAATATTTAGATATAATATTGGAAATTGCTGAGAAAATTGCTGACAACAGTAAAATGTCATACAAAATGCGTTTTGACATTATTTCAGTTCGAAAGCACTCTATACCAAGATAAAATAGATTTATTCCAGTTAATTTCAATAGATGAAGCAAGAATTATTTGTAAGGTAACTTATTTTGTAAGGTAACTGATAAATCTGTAGCTGATATACGTTATTTAATGTAATTTAATATAATTATTACTTAATGTAATTTATATTTATATTACTTAATATAATTTATATTACTTAATGTAATTGTTTTACATTTAGTTTTTTGTTAAAACATGTCTATTTCTTTCTATACATATCAAAAAGCATTTGTTAACTGAATTGTTTTGTCAATGTCATTTGCCTCAAATTAGAAATTATTATCAATGAATGTATATTTTTATTTTAAATTGATTTGTTCTCAACAAACACTCCTATACCTCCTATACCTAATTTAGAAAGAGAATAGACATATTAAATTATTAATAATATAATTAAATTATTAATAATATTAATACTAAAAATTAGAAGCTGACATTAAATATATATAATGATAGTAATATTTTTTTTCGTAGTTCCTACATAAGATGTAGTACGATACTGTTATATACATAAGATAGACTTCAAAAGTCATCTATATTCAGAACATAAAGTTTATAATGATGATAATGATAATTATTTTAACTTGATATTTCAATATTATGACTTTGTATAATATCTTTGCTCCTAAGGATATAGAAAAAAAATAAAGATTCCTTTGTCATATAAATCAAACCCAAGTCATTTAAATCTAATAAATACTTAATCAAAATTAAAGCACAGCTAGTTATGAGATCCGATAATCTCATAGTCGAAATTGGCTTATATAGGTACATGAAATCGCATTTCAGATAGCATATAATATTTATAAGACTTATTTTAAATATTTTCTAAATATTTTGTGGTCTTAGATTGCACACAAATCATAAATATTTATTGTAAATGTTGTTATAAATGTTTTGAAAATACTTAATAAAATATTATAATCCAATAAAAAATACTTACTAGAAACATTTATTTATATTTATCATAAATATTACATAAAATATTTAGTTTATATTTTAATAATATTCCGAATAAAGCTTTACATATAACATAAAATATGTGAATATTTATGTAACATTTCAAAAAATGAATTGTAAATATTTAATAAATATTTATCATAAATATTCTGTGTTGTTTGGAATAACATATTTTTGTAACATTAATTATCTTTTTGATATAAAAATAAATCATTCTCTAAAATAGTATAAAATACTAATATATACTATACTTTTATTTAGACTTATATCGCGAGATCAGAGATAGTACACCTCCTATACATTTAACAAAATCAATGAAAAAAGAAAGAAGACATTATCATGTTTTCTCCAGAAATTCCACGAACACACGTACTTTTTCGCACTTCTCCACTTTTTACGCTCCACGAATTGCAAAATGGCATCTCCGAAATGTTCGTGACAACTCTCGCCTGTTCCGGATCCGTCGCTGAGATAGTAAGGTGATCCGCGTCGTGAGAGCCGCAAGTTCTTTTGAAAGAACGAGAGAACGAGGGTAAAAGAAAAACGGCAGTCTCGGCGAAGACTTGATTTATGTGTCATTCCATGGAACGGCACACCCGCCCGCTCGAGTGTGAAACAAATAAATTTCAGTGCAAAGTGAGGCGCGCCACGAAAATGCACGCGCGGTTAAAGAGCAACCTGACTCGGTGATTAATCAATCGGCGAGATGAGAAACGGAGACCTAAATTGTGGCGAGTAAAATTACGCGAGACATGACCCCCGTCATTATTCTTCTCCTCGATTACACGACTAATTTATAAAATTAGACGAGAATGTAGGTACCTCTTCGTACATATAGCGATGAAAAAAAATTCTAATAACGTTCAGAGCAGCAAATTGCAAATTAAAGTAAGAAATATATTTATGAACTAAATAATATTTAACTGTGAAATAATAACTGTGCATAAGTTGATAAATAAAAATAAGCTAAACATAGAATAAGGAGCTTCTTTTATGGAGCTATTCCGGTTAACGAGAATTATATTTTAAACAACACATATTTAGCATTTAAAGATTGTGCTTACGTTTTTAAGAAGCAGTCGTATTTGAATAATGTTCTTAGTTGTTCCTACTTGTAAGCACATCATCGCAAAAGAAAATTATTTTCTGCTGAAGCTTTTGTGATTGAAGATAAATTCATCATCACTTCCATAGTTATTTCAGTAACGAAATCTTTATATTATTTAAGCCATAACTTTTTTGTGTACAAGCGAATTTCATAATAAAAATTATTATATGAGTACTCATTATGCATCGTCTACAATAAAAATCGTCGAATGTGAGAAGAATAATCGACTGTGATTGGTCAATTTCTTACTCTTACTTCTTACTCTGTGTATTGTAGACGATGTTTTAGAATTTTAAGATGATAGTGCAAAAATTATTATTGATAATTTTTTATAATCATGAATTATCTTCTTGCATTATTCGTTTTTTTAAGAGCATTCTCAATGAAATAAAATAACATAATTGATTTTGACATTTACATTTTGCCTCAGTTTAGATATTTATGTTTTTATCTGTATATTAATTTTTATACAAGAGATTGCGTTATATTCAATAAATTAGTTTGAAATGTAATTAAGTATATGTGAGACATTTTTCTGTAAATTTAATATATTTACGTATTTCTAATCTTGAACAATTTTTAACGTTTTATCATCAAAATAATCTTGCAATGATATAATTACCTAATGATATGTATCATTTGTATAAAAGATGAGTATGATTCATATAAAAGATTTGATAACAATTAGTGCCAAGTTAATTTCTACTATCAAAATGAAAAATAAAATCCAAGTGATACTATTTTCATTATTTACTTAACCTAAATGATACTATTATATCTTTAATTTTTATATAATGGAACCTAAGTATATATATGTAGATATCTTAAAGTCTCTCCCTATTCCAATCCAAATAATTTAAATCCTTCTTGAATGAAATTATCATATCACAATTCATTCGAAGACATTTTCTCTTCCAACTAAAATAATATTTAATTGTCCTTCAAAACATTATACAAAACATTATCACAAAATTGTGTTACATTGCTCAATTTAAATTGTAATGTTACCATAAAAAAATTAACCGTATATATAAAATAAAAAATTTAATTTAAATAGAAAAATTTTTCATGTTAAAACACTTGGTGCTACTAGATCGAATAAAAAAAACTATAAAAACAATTTAAAATTAGAAATGGTAATTAATAAAAATAAATAATAAAAGGTAATTATAATTTAAAAGTAATATAAAAGTTTAATAATAAAGGACTTCGCACTAATCTTATATGAAATTGGGTCCTAAAATCAAATAATTTTCTCATATGTTATAGCTTATGATCTGTTAAACAAAACATATAAGTTTTAGCACAAAAAAAAATAAATAGTTTTTATTTTCGATTCATCTACAGTTGCTGACGTGTACTAAAATACTCAATAACCTTTAAAACTAGAAAAACTTATATTTATAACACAAGCCGTCTTGAATTTAAAAAAAATAATAGCTTTCACCTACAATTCTTTTCTCTTTTTCAAAATTAATTTGTAAATATGTAAATGTTTGTTGAGCATAATCCGTTTAAGCGGTTTTGATTATTTTTGTTCTTCTATAAGATTTAGGGAACTGTGCATTTCTCTTCTCCGAAGGGTCTATGCATAGCATATATATTTTTTTTATATATAAATTTTATTGAAAACATAAAAACAATGTTGACATTGTTATTATTATTTTTTTAATAACTTTAATTATTTTACATTAAATAAAATATGCGTGCATTGAATTCTGAATCAATAGTTTCATTATAGCAAAGTAATATTGTAATTTAAAATTAGATAAATGCACTGATTTCGAATTGATAGGTTATTTTAACTTTTCCATTGTTTTCCATTCGCAAATTGAAAAATGCTATCAATTTTAAAATTAATTATTGTGGTAAACAACAGAGTCAATTTCTTAGACATTGCACCAATTAGAAATAACTTATTTTTTATTATGCAAATTAAATCAAAACTAAACATTATTTTTTACATACTTTTAATATATTTCTGATTCTTTAAAGTTGAAATTTAATTTTGTGATAATATGATGTTGCAAAGAATATAATGATAACAGAATAAATGCCAACAATTACAAAATAATTCGAATCGAATTTTTTCTAACAATAAGATGTCTACTTTTCGAAATAAACAAAGAATGTAACAAAAAACTTGCATATGTAATTGAAGAACAATCGCTTCTGGATATCATTAATTAGTAATCTGTTAGTGCATCATAAGATTTATTTCTCGTTTCTAACAAAGTACAAAAATTACTTATGAAACCCTTTATCGCTTCAAACGCTGCAAAGAAAATATTTTGCTTTTTAAGCGGCTATATAAGTGACATCAATCACAAATCAGTTGTAAAAACTAAATGTAATTAAAAAGTAATTAAATTTTTACATAACTATATGAATTAAATCATTATATAAGAAAAGGGTACTCATACAGTTTAAACAGCGATAAAATGATTATATTATTTGATATATTATTTGATATAATGGCTATATTATTTGATTGCTAAATAAATAATTTTTTAGAATTATTTAAAATTATTTAAAATTAGTAAATATTTACATTTTGTTTGTTTTTTTTTATGTTTATTAATGTTAGCAGAAAATAAATGTGTTCCGTTTCTTTACTATTTTTTTTTGTAAAAGTCAAACTTATAATCGCCGCAGATTAATTAATTCATTATACATTATAGCCATTCACCTCTACAAAATATGTATAAAAAAGCCTGCCATAGACATTTGCCCTCACATTTTATCGCCTAACAGTCTGTAAAATTAAATTATTCTTGCGGAGTTTCTTCTTGTCTCTTAAACCTACAACCTGCAAAAAGGAGCGCTCTACTTCCTATCAAGATTGAATGGCTATTTTTCTCATGGTTTACCGATAACGTTATTACAATACATCTCTGATATTTCATTTTTTTTTTAGATGGAACAAATTAATTGAAGAATAAGATTTCATAAGTTAAAAAAATACTTATAATATTTCAAGTTAAAACAAGATATCAAGGAAATTTTATCGGAAAAATAATGATTAATCTCATTACAGATATCGAGAAAGTTACATTTTTATGTTATTAAAAAAAAATGGTAATGTATAAATCAAATGTTTAAATTAAATATAGAAATACAATTTACACAAGTGATAATGATTAATTTAAATGTATGTTTGTGTTTCTCCGTTTTATTAATATCAAGTACTTTAAAGCTATCGATCTGTCTGACAAAATTAATTTTCATTATATTGTATGTATATCTTATTATTTTAATTCTTACAAATTAATGATTCCAAATTGATTGGTAGTATCTTTAGTAGAAACATTTACAAGCGACAATTAAATAGTAGCAGGAATGCGGAACCATGCAATAATTTACTATTTTTTCACCATATTCTATCAGAAATGCGTGCTAATAATTATTAAATTGCAAGATACCGTACATACATACTTGATAGTAACAGTTCCGACATTCTAATAGTGCGTATGAGTAATTTAACGCTATACTTTCGTCGAACGTTAACGGTTTATAGATCGTCCGGTATTCCTTTAATCGGAGATTTTCTCGAACGTAAAACAGAAGGAAATAAACAAGGGGGAAGAGGTCGATAGCAAAAAGCCTAATCTTCTCACCTATTGCGTGTTACTTTGGCTCTCTCTCTCTCTC
>NW_012130074.1:3065007-3074834 GCF_000143395.1 Atta cephalotes
TTCGTCTCTCTCTCTCTCTCTCTCTCTCTCTCTCTCTCTCTCTCTCTCTCTCTCTCTGCTCTTTTTTCTTCCTCAAGGATAATAGAATAGTGAAGCAGCCGCATGTTTGCCTACGCAATAAATGTAAATGTTGAGATCGTCTCTTTGGTTTCCGCTTCATCATATGCGTATTAAACGGTTTTATATGTACACTGCATATGGTACATTATTGCGTATAATCGACGCAACGTATAATGAAGTATAGAAAGTCAGGTAATTGCTATTATTCAATAAAAATCAGACTTTACGTACACTATATCTCATTTCTCCGCATCACCGAGTGCTTTACAATCTAGCCTGTTCACTGTTGGTCAAGAAGATTGCCACAGTTGTGCAGAGTGTTCTAAATTAATACTCTATTTAACTGATCTTATATAATATAAGTTGCTATTTTAATATTTGTTAGCAAACTTGAAATCAACACGAATAATTATAAAACAGACCATCTTTTCGTACTTTCTTAATATATTGACTATTACTTATATTAAAAATAAAATATGATATTAAAAATAAAAATATTTTAAATAAGGACCGTCCAAGAAAAAACCTTCCCACACAAAAATTCACATATCCTCCAAACCATTTGACCGATTTTCAAAAGCAAACCCATTTTAGAAATGTCTTTTAATTATAATTAAAACTATATTTAAAAAAATTCTTAAAAACTACTTTTGAAAAATTTTTTCTGGAATCCCCTCCATCATACTTTTTATGATGGTCTGGGTCACTTTCTCAGATGCCCTCTTTGTTCGTTGTTTTTGAAAACCCTTTTTCCTTCCAGATCCTTCTTTACGGTTGATAATCAAGTCTTCCTTGAAATGCCTAATGACTATTGATACCGTTTTCCTGCAAACTCCCGCCTCCCGCGCGATTTTGATGAAACTCCACTCCGTGTTCTAGAAAAATTTTGATTATGGATTTGCATGTTTCTACTTCACTTGCCATTTTGCAACTGAGAACAAAGCGATTACGAAACTAATTGTTTCAATCGTTTCTTACATTTATTGCAAAGCCTAAATTAAAAAATTGTTTTTTTTAAGTGGTTTGGAGGATATGTGAGTTTTTGTGTGGGAAGGTTTTTTCTTGGACAGTCTTTATCTTGATAATTACCCATATCAAATTCTAAAAATAAGATATTTTGTTTTTATTATATTCATGAAATTTATGAAATTTTATTCTTTAATCAGTTTCTTTTCTACCTTTTTTTAATTTAAAAGAAAAATTTTAATTAAAAAAAATGTAAACTAATGTTTTGAATACTGCAGTTGCGGTAAAAGATTATTCCTTTTATATCAATATTTTTAAATAAAAACGATTATAATACGCGTGCGTGTGTGTGTTTTAACATGTTTATATATGCATAATTAATCTTATACATATTACAGTTTACATTATTTCAATCGTTGTAATTACGCATAACAGATACTAATATGTGCGACATGTACGACTTTTTATCTCTCACATTTTACAATTGCCACATTTTATTGCTTATACTCTGTCTATTTAATTACGCACATACATACGTATAGATGACTTTACAGCGCTATAAATTATATTACGAGACGTTATCGTCAAGTTTATTACTTTCACAATCGTTT
Source organism: Atta cephalotes (assembly GCF_000143395.1). Classification (NCBI taxonomy): domain Eukaryota; kingdom Metazoa; phylum Arthropoda; class Insecta; order Hymenoptera; family Formicidae; genus Atta; species Atta cephalotes. Next base: position 3,066,645 of record NW_012130074.1, read on the forward strand.
TCACGCGGCTTGATAAGACAAGAAGATTGCAAAACAAACAAAATAATAAATATTAGGTGTGCCTAATGGAAACGGCAATATTTTAATCACAATAGCTTAATATTTTAATTATTTATGTAATTTTGTATTCAGAAAATATTTGAAAGATTTATGTACAGTGTATCTCCCTTTTATCGTATTTTAAATTTTAACGATAGATTTTCTTATTAAAAAGAGAAACTTGTAAATCTAATATATCAAACATACATTTTATAATATTTTATAGTATTTTATAATATCTTATAAATAACGTCGTATTTTATTTTTACAGATAAGATTATTCTTCGTGACCGTAATGAAGAAACTCATCCTAGTTCCATATATGTACGGAGTTTACTAGAGTGCATCCTCGAGATTGCTATGTACATCTTGTGCGTCTTATTGCTGTGCCGCAAGCGACACGTTCGTACTTGCCGTTTGGATACGGAGCATATAAATCTACGCTGAAGAGAGTATTTAACATACTCAACGTGCGGGCGATAATCACTCATCCTGTGCTTTCGCGTTTGCTTGCATCGCGTACCTATGCAAGATCACATTGACGATTCTTAGACCCTCCTCTCTTACGCGAGACTTTCACCGCACTTATTATTAAAATAATGCGATAACAATTTTTCCTTCAAGGCGGTAAAAACAGTTTTCCAGATAATTTTTCCAGAATATATTGTATATAAACCAAAGATATATTTTCTTTATAGATAAAAATACGTATTTTGGATAAAAATTTTTGTTGATTTTTGATGGTTTTATATCGAGTTTATACGAGGAAATTCGACAATAAATATTTTATAAACAAAAAGAATTGAGAAAATTAACTCTGTAACACTTTAATCTGTAACGAGAAAATTGTAATAAAATCATTTCAATAAATGTTTGTACTACTTCCACTACATTCAAGCGCACGTATTCGAAGCAATGTAAGACTATAATCAGCAATCTAGTTTTGATATCTTTTCAAACATAAAACATTCCATAAGTAAGTATAAATTGAATATCATATAATTAGATCATAAACAAACTGTGAAAAAGTGCACATTTGATATCCTTTTATTTTTTAATTGATTTAGATTATAAGATTACTATATTACATTCTGTAGTATTTTATAAATATTTTATTTCAAGATTCTGAAATTAGTTTGGAGAAACATATGAACGGAAAATGCCACATTCAGTCACTATTTTTCATGCCTAATAATATTATTACTCCAGTTTCTGTTTAGGATTGTGTTTTAAAATCAGCAAATAATCGGTCAGCACAGTTTGATTAAACTGAAAATTCACAATTAAATATTTTTTATTTTATTTTATTATTAGAAATAAAATATTTTTTATTTTATTATTAGGAACGTAAAATTACCTTAATCAAATTTAATATTTTTCCACTCATGTGTGTTTATTGGTTAATTTTCACTTAATATTATTTATTTTCATAAATTTTTATTTTCTTAAATTAAAGAAATAATCGATTCGAAATTATAGAATATATAATATTTCAAGATTAAGATATAAAATATACTTCCATATTATTTACTTACATATAATATAATATATTGAAAATATTTTAGGATTAAAATAAAAGAAATATATAAATATGTTACGAATTGTATTATATTTGTAAAAATTTAATAAGAAATAAATATTACACATGCAGACCAATAAATCAATGAGAACGTAAATGTTTGCATACAATCTTAAATTAAAATCACAATCGGAAGAGAAAGCAAGAAAGAAGAAAGAGAAAAATGTTACAATATTTGCTTTTCGAGGATAACGGAATCAATAAGATTGACTTTGTAGCTTGTAATTTCATGAATATTAATCAAAGACAGATTTGCGCAACAGTGTAGCGGGCTAATGAAGCAAGTATGTGCATACATACATTCGAGGGGAAATTCGCGGTAACGCAAAATCTCGAACTACGTTCTTTGATATTAAACGCAGCTCTCGAAATGACGTAATCGCGCGCGAACGGCATCACATTATGTGGTTGGAGAGAAATAATCTCTCGGATGTTTTATTTTCTTTCCTTCCTTCTTTCCTCCCATTTAACCTTTCGAGAAGCCGCAGTAGCAAGTCTTTCCGGCTAATCGTTTCGCTTGTATCTCGTCGTTCTATCTGCACTTCGGCGCTTATTAAAGCGCTGTAGCTTGTTATTTGCGTGCGTTAAAACCGTGTGCATGTATAACGATGCAAATTATTTTTGTGCTTGAAGGCAAAGAATCGGAGTTCTCAGTAGCACAAGTACATTCATTGAGACAGTTTTTCCTGCAATTTTCCCGCTGTAGTGAGTTAAAGTGTTACAGAATTGACTCTCTCTTTGCTATCTTAAAAATAATTGAATTTATGATCACGATTTATATATTTTATAAAATAATAATATAAAATAAAATATTATAATACTGTATATACCTCATAATTAAGTAGAAATAAGCTTATTTGGTCAGAGTTAGTACTATTATATATCACACGTATATAGATGAGCACATATATATAGAGTGTTCCATAATGATAGTACAATTCAGAATGGAAGTAATTCTATATAAAAAAAAATTAATTGAAAATATAGAATAAAATTTCTTCATATGACGTTTTATTTTCATTCAAAATTGATTAAATATAGATTCCTATCTTTGCTTATGCTTATATTGTAGTAAATAATCAAGAATACAATATTAAATTTATCGTACGATGAATTCTATTATTTTATAAATTGTTCAAAACATTAAATTTTTCTCGAAAACAAAACCTTATATAAAAAAAATTTTTATTCTACATTTTCAATTATTTTTTTTATATAAAATCAATCTTCTCAGCTGTAACATATTGGGTTATCCGGCAGTTCGTGTCGATTTTGAAGGAAAATTGAAACGCAGATGATTTTAATTTTAGTATACATTTATTAAATTATATAAGTTAGTCGGCACGAACTTTCCGGACAACGCAATACTATATTGTAATTATCGCAATAAATGGAGATATGTCAAGATTTAAGAAAAAAATTGAGAAACTAAAAGATGTTAAAAACAAGTTATAACAAAAAAAAAAATTGGAAAAAGATACTCAGGAATATATAAATTATATATACTATTACAAATTTAGTATCGAACTCGTGATGGACTTAATTAGTGACGATATTAAATTAATTTTAATAAAGAAATAAAGTCACATTAAAAAGCAATTATTATAGAAACGAGACGCGCTAAGAATCTGAGGTTTCTGAAATACTCAGATTCTCAGCTTGTCTGTTCTCGAATTGTTTTTTTAATTTGATGTTTATTTTCCTATTAAAACCAATTTCTTCAGTACGTGCCTCCTTTCTTCAGTACTTGTTCAATTTTAAAACATTAATTTCTTTTACCTCTGAAATATATCTTTCGACACTCGCGAGCTACAGCGTATTGAATATCTGAAAAAAACGGATCGTCCTTGGGCGGCACGAGGTAGGTATCGCTTAAATACAGCAGGTACGATTAAATTACGCACGCATCGCACAATTAAACGTGCTATTTATGTGCGGTTCATCAGATCCTGGAACCTCTTTTTCACGTGAGCATACAGTTCCAGAATAATCAAGCATAATTAAGCGTCTCGCTTAACGAAACTTTCGTTATGCATGGCGAACATTTATCGCGCGTAATAATCGGAGATCACGTTAAATCAGCAATTTTATTTGACAACGCGGCTATCACTGTACTTTGACGAGATAAAAATTAAATTACATATGTGCCCTCGATGATCAAAAATGCAATTCCCCATGGAATCATTCCCGAGATTAAATTTTGTTTATGAGATTATTATTTATAGTATCCTTATTTACAGTATTATTATTTAGAGTATTCTTCTGTACAACTAAATTCATTCTATACAATTAAATACATTATTTATTAGATCGGCGGAGATATAAATTTCAGAAATTACAAATTCAAAGCTTGTTAAAGTTGTTTTAAATCTGAAAACTTAAATTTGCGATTATTTCAACCTCTTTATCTTCACAATAAAATTCGTTACTCTACAAAATTAACTTCATGTGAGTCAATTGATATATCACAGACTGTTTAAAGAACAGCGAACACGCAAGTAGAAGCTAAGCAGAGGCATTTGGAGATACCCGCATCTTAGTGCCTTTCTCATGCTCTATGAGGATAATCACCTGCTCGTCTAAGATACTTGAAAACATGCTTATACGTTAAAGTATGCGGCCATCTATTTCTCGCGTGCAAAGGTCTTCGTCCTATCAAGTACCATCTTGCCGGACCATTTCTTGGCCACAATGACAATTTACTCTACTCGTAAGAATTTGACATGAGCTGTGGGTACTAAATTTTTTTTAATAATCTAACATTTTACTTAATTTCTCATCCGTAAATACGCAGTGTCTTCAACATAATTATATCCAGCAAAATAACAAAGGAGTTCTTGTGGTACGCCTTAATTAAAAAAAAGTATCAAAAAACGTAGTGACATGATTCTTTAATTAACGAAATAATAAATGTAGTGACATTTGCGTGACGTGCTAAATCTACACGAAAAAGTTATAGTAATAAAAATATTTAATAATGAAATTTAACTAAAATACATTTAAAAAATGCTTACAATTTATGTGTAATTGTTTTTACACAAGTTGTAAATTTTACTATGATCGTAATGATTAATAATTAATTAAAAATTGTAACTATTAACGTAAAAATTAAGGAATAACATAATGATCTTTATGCATAACAGAAGATTAATTAATCAAGGATAAGGTTATAGTGTGATAATTAACGATAAAACTCTCGCATAGATTAAACTCCCGCATGGATTAAATTAAGAAGAAAAATCCTCTACCATTTTGCAATTTTCGCAATTTACTCAAATACTATCAACTTTACAGAAGCAGCAAAAAACAAAAATTGTTTATTTTCTTCTCATAGAGCTCTAAGAATTTTTTATCAATTTTTTAGTATTGTATTTTCTTATTGGCAACTATTTTTACGTGAGAAAATACGGTATTAAAAAATTCTGAAAAAATTCTCAGAATTTATGACAAAAAAAAATAAACAATTTCTGTCTCTTGCTGTTTTTCTGTAAAATTGATAATTTAAATAAAAAATTATTAAAAACTAATATTCAGCGATTTTTATTATTTAATTAATATTTTGTTAACTATTGCGAAAATTGCAAAATGGTAGAGAACTTTTCGACTCAGTTTAGTCCATTCTGACCCTATGCAGAAACATATTTATCGTTAATTAAACTCTATATAAATACTATATATAAATTATAAAATTATTTCTGTATATATATTTCTATGTACAGAATATATTACTTGATAGAAATATTACAGAATATATTACAGAATATAACTATATTTTGATACAGAATATAACTACTTATACTATATTTTTAATATCTTTATAATAATTTTTAATTCTTCATAATAAATGTTGTAATCTTTTATTAAAAAAAATAATATGTGTGTGTGTGTGTGTGTGTGTGTGTGTGTGTGTGTGTGTAATTTATTGTCAAATACGATATTGTCACATTTCAGTTTTCACAACAAAATATAAAAAAGAATTTTTATATAATTTATACGTACAGAAAGATTTGCTAAGATAATTAAAAATTTAGTCAGATACAGATCTGAAAATGATTTTGTTAGACCATTATGAAATAATTAAGTAAGACACTCAAGCTAGAATAAAAATTGTTTGCAGTATTATTTGAGCAGCCTACATTATGCTTGAGTCTTGCATAATTATTTCGATGAATCCCAACAGAATCATTTTTAGATTTATATCTAGCTAAATTTTTAAATACTTCAATAAGATCATTCTTTCCGTATATAACATTGCCTCCAAATATTTTTTTTCAATTTCTTTTCTTTTAACATCTTTTAATTTCTCAATTTTTTTGTTTAAATTTTCATATATGTCTGTTTTGTTTGCGTATAATTACAAAGTATTTTTATATATTGTACGTTGTATTTCGAGATTGTCAATGCTTCGGTCTTCAGAATTGATTGAAAATTGTCTCACGATCAAAAGTAATGTGTGAGTCAATAATCGGACATTCTATTTATCCAATCGCGATTGAAGAATTCGAAAATACTGTCATTGTAAAAAAAAGTTAATATGGAACACGTTGAATCAGTTACAACAGGATGCCCGTGTATTTACCTTTCCCACGTGAAATGCGCCGCGCAATGCATCTTCGTTAGAAATTCTCATCTCGTGCGGTATACAATGTCAAGAGCACATTGTGTACATGAGGCGAGCATAAAGATTATTCCAAAGTACATTGAAGGTAAACGCTTTCGAAAAACCGCATCTTAGGATTGTCGAAAAACAAACACGACTTTGTTCCCGTTATAGTATTATATTATAAATCTCATTTCTCTTCAAAGGTAAATTACATATCTTTGAAAAATTTAAATTAATTAGCGGAAAACGCATAATCGTATATCTGTCGTAGCTATTCAAACAAGAAAACATTTCTTATAAATGTTTTTCAAACATATACTCGTTAAATACATTTTATGTCAAGGATTACATGTCCGGATTATATTACAACGTTTTCATCGCGCAATTATCGCATCATTATTATAGTCAATTGTGGCACGAAATCAACGACATGATCTCGCGAATATAGAAAATAGATACATCAGCTGGGAAGTTCCAACTTCATCCTCCGTCTTTATCTCGACATCTCCCTTTCGCGATCTGCGATCGCCACCAGCTGAGGCAGGTTCAGATGAGGATATCACCATGGATTTCTGAGACGACGAGGAGACTTAAATTCATCGCCGTTTATGATAGACTTAATTAGCGTTGTAATTTAAATGATATTATGTTTTTTCGAGCCGCATGTTAATATAACCCTTTCCCATGATCCCGCGTACGGCGTGCGTGCGGCATGATTCCGTCACGCCGTCACGTCGGCTTGTGTTCAATAAAGCACGGCTCTTAATTGCGGCCGACAATTAACTTTAGCCGCAGCAGCGCAGCGAACCGAGCTCAGATGCAGTGCACCTTGGATCGTCATATTTGTTAGCAGCATTAAACGCTAGATCCTAGTTTTAATGGGCACCTACCTTGCTCACGGGGGCACCGTTAACGTCTCCTATCCGTGGGACAAGAGTTAGACCGACTAAACGTTCCAGCTTAACTGTCCGCGCCAGTAATATGGTAGATACATGTCGTCTTCGAGGATTGCGACAAAGAGCGTTCGCTAATCTCCAAGATGCATATCGTGAAATGTAACCCGGAAGAACAGTACTTGAAACTTTACTCTGTAAAGAATCGGATGGCTCGGTCATTCTGAAACTGACGTAAATCAATTTTGCATGTGTCGTTGTTCTGTAAAGGAAATAAGGTAACCTCGTGTAAATCGTGCTTGTAGCGAAAAGGCAATCTATGGCACAGATCATTCCAGAGAACCTTGTTTCCTTAGAAAGCGATTTCTACTATGCGTTGCTATTTATTTAGTATACTTTATAAATCATTTATTTTTAAGGTTACTTGGGTCAATTTTAAAGGCATCTTCTTCTGGAAAAACAAACGTAGCAATATCAGCTTTCTAAACTGTTTCTTTTTCTCGATAGTAAAGTTTCTTAAGAAGTAAAAGGAACGAAAGGATCTACAGTTTATTCTGTACTTTGGCAAATTGATTTTTTGCAAAAAAAAAAATGATTTTCGCATGCGGGCAATCATATTACAAATTTACTACATCGTACTTTACTAACTTTACTCGGTATTTTCTGCGCACCGAAATACAAACCGACGGAGATGGATCATAAGTATCAGTTACAGTACACGTGTGGCCGCCTTTATCGATACTGCGCTACATAATCTTTGACCTCTGTTGAGATATATATATATTATCATCGATACAAGGTTGCTTGCTTGCAAATAGACTCTCGGCGCCAACTCCTGCATTCTACTTCTTTCGAGTACATATAACGCCTTACAATCGCGTTATAACCGGTACTACATACGCATTAGATTCATTGTAACTGCGCGTTGTAATTTGAATCTTTAGAAACAATTTCAAAAATATTATCAATTTCGTTCCTAATATAGATATAAAATTGTAATAAAATATGAAAATCGTTTAAAGTTTAATTTTTGACACAAAAGTTAGGGAGTTTTTTTACAATATAATTTTTTAGAA
>NW_012130074.1:3074854-3076661 GCF_000143395.1 Atta cephalotes
ATANACATAATATAATTAAAATAAATAAGTAAATAACGTTAAAGTTTTAAGTTTTATTATACAATAGTAGTTTATATATATTTATTATATATATATATATATATATATATATATATATATATATATATATATATATATAATTTATTAGAGATAAAAATAATAGATTTAAAAAATTAAATATTTAAAAAGTAAATACATATACTTATACAAACAAATAACAATAAAAAAATATATCTATGTGTATCTTCTATTTTATAATGCATACATATACAAATCTAAATTGGACGCAATATTACTACTAATATAATTAATTAATTAATATTTTATTATCAATAAATATTTATAAATCTTTAAATAATTATGCAAGGATAAATTTATTGCGCCAGAACGTTTTCATCTCGATTTTTATCATTAAATCATTGCAGAAATAACAATATCGAAAGTTAATTCTTTATCGAGTGTAATGTATTTTAAGATTTTTCTCTCTCATTCAACAACGACGTATCGAATGCTAATCGATAATATCGAAGAAATGGTATAAATTAGATGACTATAAATGTCTAATTATCGCAGTTCGTTGAATTAATATCTCATCTATATATAATGGATTTACACAGAAACTAATCGAACATAATGAAAGATTTAATAATGAGAACAGCAGAATTATTTTTGAATACATTGAAATATTTATCGGTGTCTTAAAATTATATATATTGTTTTATAAAATATATAATCTGTAATTGCATACAATTTTGCAATATGAAGTAAAACTAAACTCTTTTTTTTATTAATTTGAATATACACGCTGGGGAAAAATGTTCTAAATTTAAATATTTATTTAAATAGTGCCTACTACTTATATAATAAAAAAATTATTATTTAATTAAATTAATATTTTTTATATCAAATAAATATATCTTTATATTTATAAACATTTAGTTGGCACTATATGTATGAATAAATGATTTATTATTTAAAATTTAGTATTTTTTTCGATGCAATTATTTTTCCTTTTGCTTTATTACGTGTTATTGTCAAAAGTTGTAAAAAGAACTTTTGCAATTTATTTACTGTCTCATTAATAGTTATTACATTCAAGGAATCAATATTCGTTCTGATATTTGCTATCCTCACGGATAATTCTATAGAAACTGTCTCTTTTTTACTTCACCGGTATCATGACAGTCAATTAGAATCGCGATGGTTATTAATTTGTTAATTATTCCGAATGTGAGCACGGAAAGTGAGCTCGCCCGGTACGATGCGACAGGACTACCGACACGTCCTTTCACTCGCACGAGGATGCCTTGACATTTCGCGCTGTGTAACAACGTGTCCGCACGCGACCACGAGGATGGAAAGTTGTCAACTTGCTTCGCGTCTCTACATTCTTCGACCGCATATTCCGTTACATAAATCGAGAATTCGTTCACGGGAGAATGCCGAAAAACAATTTAACGACAATGAGGAAATCGAAGAGATAGAAAGAGGAGGCAAGAGTTAGAGGACAGAAAAATGACAGAAAAAAACTAGAAATTTTTAATTAAAAAACTCAGTAAAAAGCAATTTTTTTCTTTGTTCCTTTGGAAATTTTTTATTCCAATATATTTTTTGGAAGAGAGAGAGAAAGAGAGAGAGAGAGAGAGAGAGAGAGAGAGAGAGAGAGAGAGAGAGAGAGAGAGAGAGAGAGAGAGAGTAGAGTAGTAGTAGTAGTAGTAGTAGTAGTAGTTAGTAGTATTAGTAGTTAGTTAGTTAAGTTAGTTATTAAGTAATTAGTTAAGTTAAGTAAGTTAAGTAAGTTACGTTA
>NW_012130074.1:3076681-3084382 GCF_000143395.1 Atta cephalotes
ATACTTNTAGTAATATACTAGACTTAATATNTATANACGTATNTATANATANATANGAACCTTTTNNATNGAAATAANANTCATANGATATATAGAGAGTAGAGAGAGAGAGAAGCATTTGATGATTTTGACTCTATGCTATTGTTCTAGAATTAAATTTTTGCATTATATGAAAGTCAAAATGTAGTAGACTTACGTTAGTTATGGATACATTATCATTCATAATTATTCGGACGATATTTTACATTGTAATCCAATTTCGAAAGATAAGATAATCTCCATAAAAGATACTCTCCATACTGTTGCTAACACAATAATACTTTATTAGAATAATAAACGTTGCTTTTATTGTATATTTGTTATAATTGTACATATTTTAAAATAAAAATTAATGAATATTCATTAAACTATCTTCAACTATTTTTGAATCGATATTGGGACGTTGATTCAATAATTATACTTAGAATACGTATTATACAACTAATTACAACTAATATACACATAAAACGGTGTCAATTATACTAATAAAGTATTGTCTGTAATAATAACAAATGAGCCATTGCTTATTTTAGTTTTTAAAGTCTGAATAAAATGTAAAATATCTATGATTCAAAGTATAAGTGCACTATTATATCGATATAGTAGATTTAGATTATTGTCAGTAAAAAATATCATCTCAGTCGTAACAATGTAAGGACGATTTCAATATAAGGAAAGATCTTTATTTTCTATTATATCTAAAATTTAGTACATATAAAACTGTTAGAAAAAAGTATTAAAAACAAAATAAGAAAATAATTAATTTTCTTGAAGAAATGAACGCGATTATCTTTATTTAAGAAATTAGCGATCGCAAATTCATTTGCAATTCGCCGTAATAAATAAATAGAATAAAACAACATCAATTTTTAGACGAGAAAATCCTCGATTTGCAAATCGATTTGCTTATGGGCTTAATTGCTCTACCCACGCAGTTTTTATGACGGAAGCGACGCAGCAATGAAGAACTGACGGAATGACGGCAAGCTCGTGAGAATCTCAGCGACGAGATTGCGATAACGCCGACGGCGGATGCGTCACATTTACGAGGGTCGTGCGACGTATTCTCTTCAGGATACAAAAGAGAAGGCGAGCGTCTCATTCGTTAGTTAGATAACCTTTAACAGCATTAGCCTCGCCCTCGAAACCTGTCAGCTGGCGAAGATACGGCCACTGTGTTTCTGCGGGGGGGATTGCCCTTTCGTGATACACCCTATGGTTTTCCATATGAATGAAGATTATTTCGTTTTAATCCTTTGCTCCTTTATCTTTTAATTTATCGAGTAACGCATCGAAATGTTAAATATGGGAGTTACCATACATTATGCATGCTTCTAATTTCTAAATTCTAGATAATAGACTGCGTAAAGATAAACACAAGAATAGAAATTTGAAAAAATAAAATCTTGAAAATAAATGAGAATAGCTTGAAGATAAATATGAAATAAATTAAAATATACTAACAAAAAAGACTTGAAACTGTATTATCTATAATAAAAAAAATAATAAAAAAGATATGAGAAAGCGAGAGAGAGAGAGAGAGAGAAGTAATTAAGTAAAAAAATATAAGTATATAAGAAAAATATAATTTGTTTTACTAAATGTGAAAAAATTCAATGCTTTCTTTATAAATTTTACTAACATTTCTGTTAAAATGTACAATTTACATTTATTATATAATAAAAGTAATTTTTTTAATAGCCAATTATTCATTGTTTGTTATTTATTAATTATATTATATTGTAAATAATATACATATAAGAGAAACTTAAACGTTTCACGTACATCGTGAAAAGAAATTATGTACACTGTAATACCTAACATGCAATTCTATTGTATGTTACAGACTATAAAGATTAACCAAAACTTTTAATAATCTTTGAATATAAATGAAACACCTTATTTCATCTATTTTATCTTTCGTCAGAAAGATTATCGTTTTCTGTACAATAATTATTGGTAAACCCAAGATTCTTCTACCAACATCTCATGAAATTAACTGCATCGACTGCATTCCACGTGCAAAGAATACACCTATCGTGGAATGTAACACGCGGAATTATATGTTCGAACCGCGCGGCAAGTATCATCGTGAATTCCGCGGATTTGCGCTGCACCGCGCTTCGCTACAATGTGATTTCTTCCGCAAGAACGAAACGCCGGGCCCCGAAGAGAAAATTGCAGCCAAGTCGCAATTGCGAGTAGTTTCGTTTACAATTAAAGTATTACCGTGGGAAGGCTTAACGATCGAAAGAATTGGAAAGAAAGAAAAGCAATTTGTGTCGCGAGTTTTTTTAAGTTAAAAAGAATTGCAATCGAAATGACCTACTCTTATAGAAATTACATTAAGCAATTACATCGAGAGTAATGATGATTGCGCATTAAAGTAATGTCGTTGAAAATGTAGTAGATTAATGGAACTATCATATAAAGTATATACTGTTATTATATCAAAGGTAAACTATAATAATTCCATAATCATTTGATGAACAATTATAGAGTACAAACCAAATTTTAAGCAACAATCAATTAATAAATGGAAACAAATATTACGTATTATATATTTAATTGTAAATTATTAAATTGCTATTATTATATAAAATATTATCTTTAATATATATTATAAGATATAAAAAAATGTGTATGTAATTAAAAAGTATGTAATAAAATAAAAATAATATATATAGATATAATATATAAGTATATAAATATGTAGTATTATATCACAAAGATAAAATACATAATTTATCTCACAGAATAATTTTCCGTCAATTTAATTTTACAGTACAATTAATTTTTCTCCTGTTAATTGCAAAGAAACGATCAAGTCTCGTTAAAAGATGAACTTAAAAAATAATGATATTAAGTTTGTATATATAAATGCATCGTGGGAGGTCGCCTTCATTCATAATCTTTGTCTAGCAATTTGTTTCGCCGAGCCGCAGCAAAAAAAAACGGAGAGCCGCAAAGTAAACGATCCGAAACGGTCTAACTGTTCTCTATTAATTCATTGTCAACCGATAGATCCTCGATGAGAATCGAACCAGGTCTTCCCGCGGATTTGAAAGAGCGCTATAATAAATCGGATCTATTGAGTACCTCGGGCGAATCGACCTAAGCCCGCAATTACACGGCCTGTTAGAGTAAATGCTTTTATTTATGAAAGCTAATATTTCGAAAAATATAGAATGCAAGAAACTAAAGAGAAGATAAAAGAGAATGTATGATTTTATTTAAATATTAAAAATAAATTTACTAAGTATTTATATATATAAAATTTAAAAAAAAAGGAACAATATAAATTACATTAAGATATTAAAAATATCAATAAAAAGTTTTGAAATAATTTATTAAATTTATCAGGATAAAATTAGCTTGATAATCAAAATGTTAAAGCTTCGATTAATAGCAGCGAAATAGATACATAAATGTAGAAAAATATTTTTAAAATATTTTATAATTACATTTTTGAAGTTATGTAAGAATAAATTAAATTATACGAGACAATCGTTTGTTTTAATGAACTCATATATTATTCTCTCAGTAATATGTACAATAAATCGAAACACGACAGTGTCGATTGTTCCTTGGGCGGAGCCATGTCAGTCTTAACGAGTTAATTTTCTGATAGCCCTATCTATGTCAATATGATAATAATATGAAAGCATTCCATTCGCCCGTATTCTTCGAAATGACGAAGGTTATTACCAGAGGCAAACTCAGATATTCGATTCATACCCTAAACGAAATTAGAAATCGGAATCCATAACTTGTTTCGGACTTTTTTTGGACCATTTTTTAACTACCTACGTCTATCATAAGTGAGTGAGTTATATAGATTATATCGGATTACATAGGATTCAATAGAAGAACGCGTTGCTCTTTCAAGCATTACGTGAACGATGAAATTTGTGGTTGCAGGTAGTACAGGTGTATTATGTAATTGTTATAAAATGGAAATTATGTGAAGTTTGCTTTCTAATTGTAACATAGAACTATACATAAATTAACGCGCTTTAATATTTTTTGGAGTCAGGTGAGGTTAAATCAGGGTGTTCTATTATCACACTGATTCGTCAGTATCAAATATATTCTTTAATCAATATATTCTTTACAATTATTATTTTTAATCAAATTAATTTACATGAAATTAATAACTTAGTTAATGCGATAGTGATTAAATTAAAACGTAATTAGATTTAAATTTAAGTTTAAAAATAATTATCGCAATGTTCCACATCAATCGTAAGAAATCTCTGTAATATAATGTAATGTAATTAATTCACATAATAGCTAAATGTAAATGCTGGCAACAAACTTCATTCGCGAAGTGAACGTGCAACTAAGAGTACTCGTCCTGCGTAAGGATCAGTGAAAGTCGTCGGCGATCGAAAGTCAGGGAATTCATAATTCATGAAACTTGGATACCCATAGAATATCCGTAGAATATCGTTTGCTCTTTTCCTTTATTGTATCAAAGGTTAATTTCATGCCGCGTAAACTTATTCACCACGCGACAAAATTGCGTGCAAATTACGCGATTAGTAACCGTCTGTTGTTGCATCGAGAAATCTACCTCCTTTCAAGCACAGTAATACGCGTATAGATTGGATATTCTGCAATTCTGTCCGTAAATTATTAGTGCACTCAAAAGCTGTTGGAATCACGATGATGATATATCGAATTAAAAATCTGCAGAGTAGAAAATTGGAAATATTTATAAAAATAAATATGAGAGAAAAATAAATATGAGAGAACACACACAAAAGTTTGCAGAGAAATACATAGAACTAAAAAAAATGTGTGAAACGTTTCAATTTTCGTACATTATTATTCTTTAACGACAAAAATTTTGAAGAATATTTTGATAAATTTAAATTTTTCCTTGATAACAAAATTGTCATGGCATTTACAACATCTTTTTTATTTTTAGCATCAAATATTCTTTGATCTAAGATTGATTCTAAGAATTAGAATTTTATTAAAATAAACTTTATTAAAAAGAATAAGTGCTATTTTGTCATCTATTTGGTTTCTTCAATTTTAATAAGTTACGAAGTAATTTATTCACTTTTTTTATTTACTTGCGGAAATTATAGACGCCTTAATATTTCGGTTAAGAAAAATCAAAGTAATCAAAAGACAGATTCTAATAAACGGTATCATTAAAAATAACGCGAAAAAAGAAAGGAGAGAGATGAATGAGATACTTTTCCTTATAAATAAACATATATTTATGAAAAATAAACTTTCTGAAATAAATTTATGAAATATTTAATTTGAAATAAAATAATTTGAATAGAAAGTCCTTCTATCGAAATAGAATTTGGCGTACATTATCGATAATACATAAGAGTTGATTTATTTCACAAATAAAATAACGCGTTATATTAAATAATGTATTATCCTTTTATTTGTTGTGAAATAAATAATGATTCACATTTTTTTATCAATTCATAGAAGTGTAACGCCGAGTAGTTGTAAAATAAAATAAATACGAAATATTCGTGTGCTACGAGGCTTGTAAAATTAAGAGTTGCGTGGTAAAAATTTATAAATCCCAGGACACGCAGCGAACTATTAATTTTCGAACTATTAATTTTGGATTCGCGTGTTAAGGATATGAATATATTTGCAACTTTGTAATGGGCTGAAACTTTCACGCGGCGCGTTGCATCTTTCAACGAGGATAACGTTTTTAGATTTGTTTGCATATTACATACGCTTTCTACCATGCGTTAAAACGGAGCGATCACGATGGCTTCAGCAAGACATAGAAAAAAAGGCTGAAAAGTCTATAGAAAGTGCTCGCGAATGGATCAGCGGAGGCGCATCCGACATTACGTTAGTGCGCTTGTGCGAATTGATGCGTCGACCGACTAGCTTCCCAGTTGCATCCCGCGCTAGCTAATCCTTATGTGAACGATACTTTACTTTCACCGGTTACCGCCGTAATCCTTCCTTTTTTTTCTTCGCCTTTTACCACCGCGTGTGACGACACCGTGGTCGATTATCCATCTGCCGTACACCGTAATCGCGCTGTATCGCGTGCGAAACGAAATAGGGTTGCGACCCGACGTGATCCACGAGTAGCCATATCGTGCAGCCACTCGAAGAACATGAACAAGAAGTTCGCACGTGCAAACAACCGGATAAACGGACCGTGTTATGCAATATAAAACTGAGGGACAGTTTAGATGCGTTAACGTCAAGTAGACTCTTTCTTTGAATAACGCTAATAAAACAAGAAATGGTAATACGTCTTGTTTAAGTTTGTAAAATTGCTTGCAATTTAAATAGAAAAGATTGAATTATTTATATAAGAACATTAATCTTAAAAATGATAACTTTATTTGATTGACAGTTTTTCTATTTTAAATACATATAAGTGAGATATTAAATTCTCTTATTCGAGTTTTTATAAATATATTATTTATTAATTAATTGTATTAAATAATATATTAATAATATTAATTAAAATGTAAACGTTCTTCTCTAAAATAAAGAGGTAAGACATGATAAATCCAAATATGTAAAATTACACACATATAGTATTTATTTCTAAATAAAAAATTTATAAATTTTCTATATATTGTACATATATATTGTCTGCGCGAAATTATTATAACTATTATTTACTACCTGAAAGATATTTATTATAATCTGTGTAAGTAAAAATTCAAGTGTACTATTACCTAACAAAATCATTTCTCATTACTCATTTCAGAGAGTACTTACTCAATAGCTAAGAGGCAGAATATTTTTAACATTCCTGCATCTAAATACAGAGAACATCTACGACACACTCGTCCTAGATATAATGAAAATTCAATCAGTACTTAATCGAGACTCTTATGCAACCACTGTGGATCCATAATGCGCATCTATTACGATAAAACGCGGAGAAAAAGTAAAAGAACGAAAGAACGGCACATCTTCTTGCTAATAATGTTTATGATTAGATACGAAAGCAAAATGGAAAATGCAACATAGTTTTACAACTCCTTAAGACTAGTCTAAAGTAAGTAGTAAATGTTGTGATAGAGACGTCACAATTATAATACTTTATTGTCAATTACTTATTATCAAAAAGAAACAAATAAGAAATTTATATATTTAGAAATGTGAGAATGACATGAAAATAAAAGTTTACAAAATTGTCAGATTATAGAAACAATTTTTTAACGAAAACAATCAAAAGATCATATTGTAAAAAAAATATAATCATTAATAATATTAAAATTTAATTCTCATAAGTTACAGTTTAATAGAAACTCACTTTTTTAAAAGAAAATAAAAAAAACTTTACGCACTTCTAAAAAAACTATACCAAATCCTAAGTGATACTATCTTTTCATTAAAGGTCTTCCTGTTCCACTTCAAGTAGCTTTAATTCTTCTTCAAAAATTATTACATAAAACTTGTAACGATGTACTTGTAGAGATGTACCGATATCCGGAAAATATTCGATATTCATATTATTCAGTACGTTTTTGTTATCCGGTTGGCCGAATATCATTATATATTGTATATTGTATATATATATATATATATATATATATATATAATAATACGTCGTTTTAATAAATTAAATTAATACGTATAGTTAGTAGTTAGTTGTATCGACGAAGTTAACTTACTTACTTTTAACCTTTTAAACTT
>NW_012130074.1:3084402-3105798 GCF_000143395.1 Atta cephalotes
TACGTAAACGTAATACGTATATTATATATTATTATATACGTTTGTTTAGTTTACGTTCGGTTCGGTACGTATATATATATTATATATTATATATATTATATAATATATATATATATATATATATATATATATAGTAAATATCCGGCTTTATAATAAAAGTTTACATCATTGATGTTGATGCAGAATTCTATCCTTTTTAATTAAACTTCTGGCACAACTTCTTTTTCTTTTCATGTTGGGGAGATAAGGAAAATTATTATTATCATTATTTTTCCCTTGCTTTCCTTTTTTTTTAGAATTTTGGATAATTTATACAGGATATTCGAAGAAATATCCGAATTTCGAAATTATCCATTGAATATCCAACCGAATTTTTTTTTAATGTTACATTCTTTTCGGATATCCGGTATTCGATAATTTTATGATATTTTATTTTATATTTTATCCAGTGGATCCCTAATAAAAATTATATTTAATATATTATACAGTGACCGCTGGTTCTGAGCTGGCTGAAAGCCTCTCTCTTGCAATTTACAATACCGCCATTATTAATATCACCTAATATTACCCATGTTCGATCTATTACGACTAAAATTTCTTGAATGTTGTTCAAGATCATGCTCTGGATAATATTAAAATCAAAGTCATTGGAGAGTGTTTTTCTTATTTCCATTTTTGAAAATTTATTTTTACATAAAAATGAAAATAAGAGAAACAATCTTCAATGACTTTAATTTTAACAAATGTTATCCGGACATGATCCAGAACAACATTCAAAAGATTTTAGTCGTCGGTCGAACACCTTGGGTAATATTAATAATGGCGATAATGTAACTTATAAACTGTAACTTATAATTCGAAACTTTATAATTCGAAAAATACTTAATGGATTTTATTGTAGCATTTTGGAAAGCTTTTGATATTGACTATTAGATTCTAGAATCAAAAATAGGATGTCTAATTTACAAAAATCGATATGACCTTGATCTGACATTGACGACGCCACCCAAACTGAGAAGATCATTAAATAGATCTTTTTAAAACCAACAATTTTTGTCGAAACATTTTTCTCATAAATGCGTACTTTCTCCGAGATATTCGACCGGCCCGGAACTTTTGGCAGACACTGTATAAATATATTAACTTATACTATTTTAAATATATTTTTTTTATTTTATCATGCACATTTGAAATAAATAGATTGAAATGTCCCTAGAAAAGATACCTATGTTAAAGTTTCAACCATTAATATTTGAATAATAAATACTCTTCTCATATTATATACAACTAAAAAAGGTAGAAATGAACCTATTTGTTTTAATATTATTAAAAAACTCTCAAAAGCTTTAATCAAGTAGTAGTTTATTTTTACTTGATTATGTATTTACATATCGGTTTATTTTCTCTTATTATCTTTCATATTTTTATTTTTTTCTGTTCAGATTATTGATCAATATTTTATTTCACAAAGAATTTATGCTTTATATATATAAAATTTATATTCGATAAAATGATGGGTGTTTAGAAATCAAAGTTTAGTGATTCGATCGCTTTTGCCACACCTTGTGTAAAATGACTGATTAGTGATTGACGAGACAAGGAGCAGATAAAGAAGCAATGAACACAACAGAGGGGGCCATGCAATTGGGATCTTAATGACTTCGCCTTCGATGATTATACCCTGTCACTGAATAATATCGTAATGATTTAACCCATTCACTCTCTAACCATTCGTTTCGCCCGCCGCTTAATGACTGTTATCGCGAGAAATAAGAGCAGCTCGCGAGCATTTCGCGAGAGTTTACACAAAGAACACTTTTGACAGTTGAATAGTTGCAAACGGATATATCGCACGATTACGTAATTTATCGACTGAGTAATTACTTTAACGAAAGAAAGGATTGATTCCCCGGTTCCCAACATTTGTGAATATTTGCAATCAATATCTCACACAAACGAATCATTATTACGGTCTCAACCTTTTGTCAATTTCGAAAATATTTCGAAATAAGCTGTAATATTAAACTGTAATGGAATGTCTAAAAATAATTGCTTCACGTTAATCAAATTTAATTAATTCATTAATTAATCTTTACGTTAACAAAGCGTCTTTAACGCCAATTAATAATTCATGAAATTGAAGATCTCGGAATGCAGGAATGTAATAAAAATCAATCGCATCAAAACTCTATGAACTGAAAAGTATATATGCAATACAGCATTTCCGCTGTAATATCGGAGCGCGATGTTACTCCAGCATCATACACTTTTGCGATTACAAAGTTACAATTCTCGAGAACGATCTTCCCTTTTCGCAACCCGGCAATTAATAGAAATGATTTATCTTCGCGCTGTTAGAACACGGAATACCCGAGATTACATTCGCGAACGCGTTACTAATTACCGATAATTACCGCAGGTGCAACGGCGCACCCTCTTCTCTTTCTCTCTTTCCCAATCGATTTAAACGATTTAGGAGCTTTCGAAGAAAAAAGACGGGATGCGCTTTCTTGAAGCAGCGCGAACACACGGAGGCAGAAATCTGCCGGTAATTAACGGAGCTGGGGTTGAGTGCGGAACGATTTCATATTAATTGCCGTCCGGGCTATTGCGGCTCGCGATAGTTGTTTGCACGCGATTATGGGAGATGATCGCTGAAAGGGGAACGCATAACCGACCAACGCGGCGTGCAAAATTATCTAGCAATCCGTGGATTAACGTAGCAACAAAACTAGTTTCTAATAGAGCGCGAGCGGGCTATCTAAGAATCCTTTCTCATTTCTTCATATATATGTGCTGATTTGTTTCTACTTCTGCTTATTAATTTTTTTCTATTGCAATTTTTTACGAACGTCGCATGACACATGAAAATGAGAATGTAGCAAGAAAAGCATTGGAAGAAATTGAATTGTCAATGCAAATTAATAATGGATTATGCACTACCTCGGATATCTTTATTTATTGTATTTTAGTGAATATTTGATGCCACATATTTATTTGAATATTTTGATACTGAAAGTAGAGCAAAATTCGTATTTTAAATTATTATAGATATTGCAAAAATTCACATGTTCAACTAAATGTCAATGCTGAAGTTGACGCAGAGATTTCTAATTTTCCATTTTTTAATCATTCGAAAAGTATAAAGAATAACTTTAATAAAACATTTCTTTAAAATTTTCATATTCTTGTCAAATTTTTCTACAACAAAAATTATAATGTGTACAACCAAATAATATTATCTAATCTTACATAAAAATAAAATTATCTAATCTTTAAAAAATATTTATATTAATATTTATAGAGAATGAGAAGTCACTTTACGCTAAAACAATCATATTTTGAGATAAAAAATATAATGTATTACAATCTTACTCACGTTTATTAAGAACAGATTTTATTTTATTTTAACAATCAAATGCGTCTTATTAAAAAATAAATTGTTATATTTTTGCTAATTATTTATTCTATTATTGATTCTTTTGCTCCAGCCGATTCACAAAAAACAGTGGCTGTACTAGCTTAAGCTTAAAATTTCATTTGTTCCGCCACTTTTTAATTTCTTTCGACTATTTCTTAATTATTCAATCAAATTTGCTCGGCCACTTTTTCTCGACTTTATCATCGCTTAGCATAGCCATAAAATCGGGAATATAATAAATAATTAGCAATTTAAAAAAATACATTAGCAAGTAAAAAAAATACACATTTATTTTTTATTTCTCTATTTGTTTGCTTTTATGCTAATAGTCATTGTTTTTTGCGATACTGTGCGATAAAATCGAGAATTAATTAATTATTAAATAGTATTACACGGCTACTTTTTTATTTGTTTGGTCACTTTTTGTTTTTTCGATTACTTTTTTATTGCTTAGCACAGTTATTTTTAGTAATTAGCTGGAGCTATAAAATCGGGAATATAATAAATAAGTAGCAATTAAATAGTAAAAAATGTGCATTTATTTTTTACTTCTCAATTTTTTCTTTCTTTATAGTTTCTTTATAGTTTTTTCTGTTCTAGTTTTATGCTAACACAGCTATTGTTTTTTGTGAACGGTGCAATAAAATAGAGGAATTAATTAATCATTAAGCAGTATTACAAAGATATTTCTTTTTTATTCTCTTTTTTTTAATCTTAAACCAACACGGCCATTGTTTTTTGCGAACTGAAACAATAAAATTGACAATAGAGCAATTAATAAACAATTATAAATAGTATCTACTAAAAATATGTATTTATTTTTTAATTTTCTACTTTTTTTATGGCAGTTAATTTAGTTTTATGCTACACACAGTGGCACAGCCACCGTGTTTTTGTAAATCGGAGTAAAAGAATCGGAAACAAAGCAAAAAATAATAATTAATTTTTATATCTTAAGTCGCATTTAAGTGTTAAATTAGCCATGTTGGCTCAATAAACGTATCAAGAGAAAAAAAAAGTTACAAGTTTTTAAAAATAAACTCCTTCCTTCCTCTAAAGATTAATACGTCTATTTATATTAATTTATTTAATGTATTATATTAACATTAATCCGAAATTTAATTTATAAAATTTAAAACAACATTTTAAATGTCAATAGATACATATTCCAACAATATAAACTGTTCACGTTCAATCAGGACTTATCTACGAATTTCTTGATAAATTTGACGTCAAATTATTTATGTTATACGCGCGAATGAATGCTTATTAGAGCATATCTTCCTAAAAATATATTCATAAGTAGATCAACCGTGTTTTGAGATAACACTCTGCAATTATGACCTCAAAATGTCTATAATCTATCTTACATCGAGCAATCTCTAATTTACGTCGTTACTGATCGTCTATAAGAAAAAAAAAAACACAATTTATCAATATAAGAAATAAAGTAGTAGAGATAAAAAGTGGAGTGAAACGCATGAAAGAAACAAAGAGCATAAAAACGTTTATACAACTAATCTTGTTCTTATTGAACTTTTTTAGCGTTAACGATTACAGAGATCGATTTCAGATAAACGGCGCCAGGCCGACACGCGACACCTTTCCTCAAAGTCCGATTGATCAACGAAACCTACCTAGTCTATCCGCACAATCGTCGAGATTCTGAAGAGCGAAAGTGATGAGGAGCGTTTCTGAAAGTAGATCGTCCAGAAATATAGCTCATTGACAGTCAAGGATTGAGTAATCCACTACATGTCGATTAAAACAGTCAGATAAAACGAAAGATCTGTTTAGCATAAATGCCAAAAGATGTCGAGAATTTCAAGAGGCGGTTTATAAACGAAGTTGAAATTATATAAAAACAAACAAAGAAGCGACGAATTCTCTCACTTGCCATTGGGCGAATTTTTTCGCTTTTACCGAACGCTTTCAAACACGATGAATTGCAAAATTTTCAGATCGATAAAATGACAAGGATGGAGCTGTAACACGATGTTGGACATTGAAGGACGTAAGTGGAGAAGTAAACCAATACTTCGATTAATCGGCGACGCTTCACTCGACTTCATCGTACTCCTTTTAATCCAGATATGACGGGAGGGAGGAAAGCGATGTGAAAGGTTTCACTGTAATGTGATGCAGTACGCCCCATTGCGATAATGGGAATCTCAGAACGGAATTGATCTGCAAATCTGGAATGGGATCAAAATCTAAGACGACATAGAGAGAAAGAGATCGTAATATAAGACACCTATGTATTCTCCATATCGATTAGGTACAAAAGTCTAACTCTTAAAATATTATCCAATTTTGAAGCATCCTGTACACGTAAATCGATTACCGTACCTGATTAACTACGTTTTATAGCGACATTACGATAAGATTGCACAACGAGTTTCCAACAGCGAACCATCTGATCCAAGGAATCTTCGTCTCTCTTTAACGTCGAGGAATGTTATCGCTGATATCAATAGATCGCGTGCTGCACGTACGCGTCGGTGAACGTCTTCACAGGTGCTCATTCCTGCAATCTCACGTTCACTTCTCGCGAACTCTTCCTCATCCTCGTCTTCTTCTTCTTCTTCTTCTTCTTCTTCTTCTTCTATATCTTTACGCGAATAGCACAAAGGTTCCCCGCGTATTGCTGTTCTGAAACGAGTAACAGTTGAGTAAGAAATTGGCCCGCGGCTGTACGTGCCATAGTAGATCCTCGTTCGTAGCAGAATCGTGAATCACGTTCTCCAACGGAAACTGTTGTTATGCATTTGACCCGTTAGCGCGTTCGCACTATGATCAGATCAAAAATTATTTTCCTCTTACGCAGCGATTACGTGACACCTGGCCTTACTCCCATAACTGGCTTCACTTTACCTTTATTTCTCCGACATTGTGGGATATTTAAAATCATATTTGAAGATAGAATGTTTCTCACGTGAGAGAAACGTTCTAAACCGTCTCATGTTTGAGAAACTTAGGATCTATCAATCTTACTACCCATGATATTATTTCTGCATGATATTGCTCCTTTCCAAAAGTGATGCAACTAAATAAAATTAAGTTTTCCAGAATGAAAGAAAAACTATTTTTCAATTTGATAAAAAGTTATTGATTAATCAATGTTTTTTATTAACGGTTTGTATATTGAGGAGGATCTTAAACGAAAGTCGAAACATTTATATTTATAATATTGAAATGATAATATTAAAAACAAAAAATTAATGTACATTTTAAATTAACGACCATCTCATTTTATAATTTTTTTATTTATAATCAAATAATAATGCAAGAAAAAGAATACATTCTTAATATCAAATATCATTTTTGTCATTTTCATTTCGCAATCCCTAAAATCCGTCCTTAAACTTTTTAATTGTGATAACTTTTTTAATCTTCTTTTATTAGGTTGTCCGGAAAGTTCGTGCCGATTTTGAAGGAAAATTGAAATGCAGAAGATTTAAATTTTAGTATACATTTATTAAATTTAAATCTTTTGCGGCATGAACTTTCCGGACAACCCAATAATTGTAATCATTTTAACAATTTTTTATAAGTTCATTTTTAATAATTGATAGAATAATATTGATGACTCATTCGTGGTAATAATTTGAAAATCACATTTTTTTTTAATTGTATCACTTTTAAAGTAAGGAAGCGATGTAGTAAGATTTATAAAAAAATGAAAATATGTACACACAAGACCTACGATTTACAAAAAATCTAACTAAATGTTATAAGTTTCTCGAGTTTCAGATTGTCTCTCCTATATGAGAAACGTTTCTATCTTCGAATATGCTTTTAAATATTTCACAAGGCCGAGGAAGTAAAGATAAGTGAAACTAGTTACGGGATCAGGTATCACGTAATGATTGAAGATTTTTAAATCTATAATTAGAAGCGTTCTGTCTCTACAAATCTTATAAATACAAGAGCAAGCAGCAAACAAAATGAATCGATTTTTGTTTAATTCTTTGCAATGATGCATTTGAATTCAACATACATCGCAGTAATTTATGCATAATTCTTAAAGCATTCAATTTTGTGCGTAACTAGCAAAAATACAATTGGCAAATTATATTTTTAAGATCTCCACAAGTTTTTCTAAGTAATAAAAATTCTTTAAATCATATTAGAACAATTGATTATATAAAGGTCAAAATATTTAATCTTCAAACAATATGATTAAAAAGGCATACATCACGAGCGCAAGATGTTAGATGGCTAAATTTTATATTTTAATAGATTACAATAAATTAAGAACAATACAATAAAATATTTTATTAATCTTTATTTGTAAGAAATAATTTGGAATCATAAGGTATTTTGAAAAATATTGAAATCTGAAATGCCAAAATCTAGACCTTCAATCGATTCAATTTAGACATTTATTATTGTTTAAGAAACTTTTTATATTTCTGAGATAAAATTTAAAATATATGTATATATATATATTAATCTAACATGTAACTTTGACTATACTTGATGAAATTGAAGACTCTTTTCGTAAACTTTATAGATATACGAAACTGTTATTACATTAATTTTTTACAGAGCGACGAATTCTCTAGTTACATAATCCTGTCTGCCTTTGAGTTTATGATAAACGATTGGTGCTACTGTGTCTCAACTCTCTCAGACTACAAAGTGCAAAGGATTTAAAGCGCTTACGCGACGTCATCGGATTAGATCTCCGAAGGTGAAGTTGCGAGGATACAAGGATACCGTAGCTTGAATAATACACACTGTTGCAATTCGTGATGTCTAACTACCAGGATGAGAACAGTTCGTGATTCAGTGTTCTTCTCAACAGTTCGTGATAATAATCGACGTCGGGTGGTGTCATTCAGTACCCAATTGGATTTAATTTATTCTATTCTCAATCAGATACAGCGAAACGCAGGGAGAGTCCGTGATGCTTGTTACTATCGCGAAATTATATACGTTTCTTTGCCAATCTACAATAGAATTATATCCAAACGTGGAATTTGTCTGACCTAAAATATTTAATCTATTTATTAATTCACACTTTCTATTATTTGTTAAACAAAATTATGTATGAAAAGAATGATTTGAATGAAATACTATTTAAAACTTTAGCAAAATTTTAATAAATTAATTTTAATTTACAGATTTGAAGATAATTTTATTAGATCATCAAAATAATTAGAAAACTCTCTCAAGCATAATAAATAACGTTACAAAGAATTTTAATATTCTAACAATCAACTTAAGCTTCCTACATAATTATTTTGATAGATTTATATAATATAGTTCAGCAAAATTATTTTCAGATTTATATTTAGCTAACTTTTTATGGCTATTTTAGCAAAATAGCATTTTAGCTGTTCCTTCCGTGTGTAATTAAAATTTAAAAATTTTTTAAATAACATTTGTATGTAGTCATATAAAATTCTCTTATAGTTCTTTTACAATTAATTTATAGGGAAAAGGTAAAAATATTAATTCTTTCTCTTTCTCTTGTTCTTTCTCTTACTTTTTAACAGCGTTTGTATTAAATCACTGCTGATATGTCTCGCTGTTCGAGAAAGAAAAACATTCTCTCGTGCATTTACATATTCACAGATCATTCGTTTATCAACGCTCCAGATGTTCCGTACAAAGATAAAAGCTGAGAAGGAGAAAAAACGTAAGAGGAAAAAAAACATCAGAAAGACGAAAATGAGAGCGATCGAAGTTTCTCCGACCCAGATTTTCGCTTTGCCATAATCACGACACGTTAAATGGCAGAAGTAAATAAAAAAATCCCGGACGCGACGCATCTGCCAGCGACGCGCGAGCGCAGCTGCATCTGTGCGATACATTTTCCCATTAATTAAGCAGATATGAGCAATTTGCCAAATCACGTAACGTCGTCATCCCAGTGGGCCTCCAATCTCTGAAGTTCAGCTGGCGCTACGTCGCGCACCGGCGGACTTTCGATTTTCTTTCGAACCTCTCACACGCGCCGTTCATGCGAACGAAATGTATATTTAATATAAATCTGTTCTTAATATGTACTCTCACGGGCTGAATTCTAATTGTTCGCCGGAATCACCTGTGACTGTTTGACCGCGATAATAAGCAGAATAAGATATACGAGTTGCAGTGTCTCTCACAAAAAGAAAATCTTGTTAATAATGTTTTCTCATTCCTCTTCATTTGTCTTTAGTATCATTTATATGATTATACGCGAAAAGAGTGATTTATTTTATTGACGGACTGTAAATGCAACGGACAAAAATTATAATCTACTACATAAAGAAACAATATATAGATTTTTCTAGTTAATATTCGTAATTAATAATATTTTAGATTTCAACGAGAACACAGGTTTTCAGGAAAAATTCAATTATGCCTATATAATACTATAAAAAAACATTCTTATGAAACTTTTAGATTTCTTTCCTCATAAGATAGAAAGGATTAAATAAGCTTCGTTACGATAATAACTCTACGTTACGATAATAACTATCTGTTGCTCAGAAAATTGATTCAGATATTTGAAAATTTATTTGCAAACGCGCGCGGACTCAGTCAAAAAAAAAACTCGCTTTTGCATATCTCCAAGTTGTTACAAAGCGCAATCGCACGATGGCCGTCAGAAAGTTGTCGGGATTATGCGGGCCGCGGGCCAGATTATTCCGACCGTGATATCTTTTATGCAAATTTTGTAGATGCGTGAGTGTGTGCGTGCGCGCGCGCACAAGATCCGTGTGGCAGAAAACGACATTGTGCAACCCTATTAAAACCGATAAAAAAAGTCAATTAAGTAACGCGAGCGACTAAAGCCGAGCGCGAACGCAATTACGCCGAGAAATCTTTTCGCGATCCCGACGTCGCGATAAATTAAAAAACGCCGGCTGTGAACATTGTCTGCGAATACGATTGTAAATAGTATTTGGGTCGCGACGGTAATTTTTGCGTCATATAAATAAAAGAAATCTCAAGCGAAAATAATTGCATCTTGCAATTTTATCAAATCGAATTATCGAAATAAAATTATTTTATATACGAAATTAGAGCTGTTCTGATTATACCAGCTACTTTTCTGAATGTAATATCTGTACATTATTTCTATTATATTTTGTCTACATTGAAAAAAAATATAGTCAATTTTAATAAATGCTTAGTTGAGTACAACTGCCAATTAAATATTTATTAAAATTAATTTTATTCTTTTTCTGTATTATGTTGTGTTTAAGAAACTCTAAATTCGCGTAATTAGAAAAAGTAATATATTTATTATTATTTTATATCATACTCGTAAAAAAGTAAATTGCATAATTGCTAAATTAATGTAAAAAGTGATTATCTTAATTACATAAACGTAACAAAAATATTCTTGTTGGGATAAGAATTAAGCGCGAATAATACAAAAAGAAAAAAATGAAGTAGTAATAACAAGGTATAATTTGGAAAAGATAATTTTGGTTACTAAAAAAAAAGATAATTGTAGAGATTAAAATAAAACATTAACGGTAAAGAACATCACTGACACTGTCACGACAATTAAGCCTGAGATTGAACATCTCTTTCTCTTTCCCAGAATATAACCGGATTCGATTCGCGGAATTCGGGTGACCGGCTAAAAACGTCGACCTCGAGGATCGTCCCTGATTCGCAGGTGTGGCTTGGCGACTTAATGACGATTTAACGAAAGTATACGTAGTATATCACACGCACATAATATGGATATATAGCGATTAGTATCGATACAGAGCGAAAAAAATTCATTAGCATGAATACGACTGCCCTTCGCGATTATATCAACTGATTTCATTTATCCGCGTCTCTCCGTTTGTTTTTCGACACAAGTCCAAGTTTCAGTTTCTTTCATGAGATTTCGCGGACTTTCTCGCGACGAAACAGCTACGATTATGTAACCGCAAAATGGTGAAAATTATATGCCAAGATTTATGTGATTGAAACGTGTTATTTAGATGATCAAGGATTAACGATTTGCAATGCTAATCAGATTAATGCGGGCAATTTAATTAATTAACTTCCTCGAATATGATCAAAGAAACTTTTACTTCCTTCAATCATTATTTACTTGATGCATAATTACATAGATATTGACTTCTTCATGACACATCTTTTTATTGATTATACTTACACATATTAATGATTTCTTATTTGATGTTTAATAATAAAAATATATTTGTCTCTCAAAATATCATTTATTATGCTATATTGATTTCATTTCTTTTAGTTAAGATTATTCTTAATAAAATATCCAAATATATTCTTATGTGTCATAAATTTATGTGGCAACTGTTTACACAATCTCATTACTGAACGATTAAACATTATCAGCAAAAAATGCCATACGATTGCTTCGATTTGTCCGGCATTACGAAATGCTGGAATTACATCACGTTGTGCTTACAAATTAAGTCGACGAGGTAACACATTGAATGAAAAATTAACTAACCCTGCGGCATTAACTAACCCTTAATAAAAGGACATTAATTCATGAGGTAAGTGGGTTTCGTCCTTTGCGCACGCTCATGCGTGAAGGCATTTAACCACGAGATTAATAATCGATATTCACGATCATCGCACGCAACCTGAAATGACCGAACGTGTATTACAACAACTAATACGCTTGACAAGTATTTCTATAATTAGCGTGATAATCATCAGCGCGCAAGTATCACCAGTTAAAAATCCAGAAAAAAAGGAAAAAAGATGAACGGGAAGTGAAACCTGTGGTGAACTTCTTTTCGAATTTTATCATGCAGTCGAATCGTGCAAGTTAATTATTTGAACAAGTTTGTAATGATGGTAGGAAAATCATATGAAGGAGCTTATCGAATTTCTGCACGTACAGAAATGTATATGTATACAGATAATCTGCAATTAGCATATAAAATACTAAATAGTACATAAATACAATATTGTATACATATAGTTGCTTTAAAAAAATATGTAAATAAAATGGATAATCTTTTAAATCTTTTAAAAGACAGTTTCTTTTTTACATCAATTAATAATTCTTATTATTTTGTTCATAAAAATATAAGATACATTGAGAGAAAAATGTTTGGTATTTGTAACTATATATAATTACTTATTATTATAATTATAATTATTACTGCTATATAATAATAATAATAATAATTATGTATATAGTTGAATACCATAAAAATGATGACTATAACTTTATAATTATATTTTGGGATAACCATATTTTTTGTCCCAAAATAATTATAAAATTATAATCACTTGAATCATTTTTATAGTAATTTCAACTATTTTATTTTTTTGGTTATAATAACTATAATTATAGTCATTTTAAGTTACCAACTATATATGTTTTTTGCTAAAACTATATACATAATTACTGTTGTTATTATTATAATAGTAATAATCATAATTATAGTAATATATAATTGTAGCTACAAATACAAAACATTTTTCTCTCAGTGATTATCAAAAAGTTGATAGTTTACAAGATATTTAATATGTCAATACATGCCAGAACCAAATATAAAATATCTCATATTGGTTTTTTCTTGATGTTTCTATCTTTAATACTTTTATATGCAGATATAATTAAAAGAATCATATTATATAAAAATATGTCTATTTATTGTCTACGTCTTATGAATCTATTTCAAATGAACATCGTTTCTCAATAAAATTTTAATTCTAAGTTTAATTAGATATCTTGTTTAATAATTTTAAAAATATTTCTACTTATAAAAGAATATGTAAAGTCGAATTTCATTGTTACTTTTTTTTCGCGATGCTGAGTATAATAGTTCTCTTATTATATGCTTACGTTGTATCATGAGAAACTGTCAAAGATCATTGAAATATCGATACCGAAAGTGTTAGTAATAATATTGTATTACTTTATTTAACTTCAAAAAAAGATCAAAATTATATTCGTCTCAAATTTGTCTCGACAAGTGTAACGCGTATCGTAAACAATTATAATTTTATCTATTAACAAGAAATTTTCAATTTTATCAGCATCAATTTTTCAAAAGTATAAAAATCGTTAAATATTCTTTACAGTTTAATGTTGCATATAAAACAAATTATTAATTATTCTCATTTATGGATAATAATATTTTCTCATCTCTTTAGATTTTATGGAAAAGCTTTTCCTAATTATATTCTGCATATAAAAGTTATTAAGATAGAGATATCAAGAAAAAAATCAATATGAGATATTTTATATTTAATTCTGACATGTATTGACATATTAAATATCTCGTAAACTATTATATTAACTTTTTGATACTCGTACACTGAGAGAAAAATGTTTTGTATTTGTAATTATAATTATATATTATTATAATTATGATTATTACTATTATAATAAAAACCAATTATGAAAAAGAAATAAAAATAACCAATTTTTTTAAATATAATGTGAATATATATAACAGGATGCCTAATTGGGGGGGGGGGGGGAACATCAAATTATTAAATTGTTTATCAATTTAATCTGTGATATTACAGTACTTATTGTTAATTCAATTGTGTTTCTAAGTCTAAAAAATTAATTCGGCGCGCAATTCAAATAACTACATATATAAGAAGCATTCAGGCTATTAGCGTTTTTGAGTCATTTTATCTACGTTTTATGTCTAATAAACGATGAAGTTAGAATGACATAGATAGCACTAATAGCATCTCTCTGAACACATTTATAATATATAAATTCATATGAAAATATTTAAGCACTTAAGATCCAGTTTTGACCGTTACAGACTTTATCTCTTACTTGTGTATTCAAAAGAAACAAAAATAAAGTGTGTGGCTACTGACATAACATGTTTTTTTTTAAATAAATAGAAAATGAGAACTGTTTCACGCCATGATAAAAAATTGTAAAGTTTCAACATTTCCAAAATATAATATTGCAAAAAATTATTTCTTTATGTATATGTCTTATATTACAAAATATATATTCTATGTTTTTGAACATAAAATAATACAAATTTTACTAATAAAAAGAAAATGTAAAATGTACAAGAATGTAGAAAATTTCATGTGACACAAATAATATTAGATTTCTTTCTAACTGAATTATATCATTTCAGTATCTAAGAATTTTTCTTCAATATCTATTTTTTCAATATTGAATAATATTAGACAGTAATAAAACATTATAATTATTGTTAAAAAAGATTTATATTTTTGTAATATATTATTTATTACGCTCGTCTTGTTTTTATAGGAAAGAATGTAAACAAATAACTATTAATCGGTAACTATTAGTCGGTGACTAACCTCATCGAATATTTCACCAGAAATCACATTCTAGTCATTCCAAGTCATTCCAGAGCCTCCTTCGTTATTCAGCCTCGGCAGTCGGCATTCGCCATGCATTTGTCAGGCTCGTCCTCCGCGATAACCTTCGCGAGAACTCGCCAAATCTGAGAAGAAATCGCGGCGAACCGTTAATAACCGACGCAGGATAGTATATTCAAAGGCACCCTCGGGTCATCCATATGAATGCAACGGATTTACGTTTAAAAGCATGGACGCCTGCAGTACCGCGCAAAACACCGGACAACATTGTGTCTTCGAGTTATACAACAACGAGAGCGTTCGTGCCGTCTTATGAAAAGTATTATGAAAAGTCTATGAATTATAATTATCACATTTAATAGCGACCAGAAAAATTATCACATTTAATAGCGACCGAAAAATTATCTTTCAACTTGAAATTGCATTTTTTCATATAATTAAATGATATAGACAATGTATAATCAGATGGATAATTTATTATTATATTTATACATATATATTCTATATTGATTTTTATATAATTTTAATTTTTATTGTTAGGTATATTTAAAAAAATCGAATACATTATATTAATATAATACTGTTATAAATAATATTTTTATTTGCAATTTGCATGCATATAGAGAGAAAAGACCTTGCATAGAACAACTACTCTCAAATGAATATCAACGAATTTGGTGGCAGGAAAAAATAATTTGGGATAAGACTGTAACTACTAAAAGATTTGCAAGCAAAAAGATATTACCCCGTAAGGTAAATAATTATTATAAAATTATCGATAGTGTGATTATTAAATTAGAAAATTTACAGATGATTAAGAGAAAAGTACCAAAATGTGTGACTGTTAAATATCCAATAAAAGAAGAGCGATTGAAAGATAAAAAGAGAGAAGAGTTTCAAAAGAAGTCTGCTCAGATTCCTAAAATTGAAGAGACGATATTTGCAAAACATAGTGATACAAAATTTAAAAAACGCGAAGAGACGAAATTTAAGAAACAGGAGAAAACAAAATCAAAGAATTGCAAAGAAATAAAATCAGAAAATTATGAAGAAACAAAATCAAAGAACTATGAAGAAACAAAGTCACAGAATCGCGAAGAAATAAAAACGGAAAATCGTGAAGAAACAAAGTCACAGAATCGCGAAGAAATAAAAATAGAGAATCGTGAAGAAACAAAATCACAGAATCGCGAAGAAATAAAAACAGAGAATCGTGAAGAAACAAAATCAGAAAAGTCCGAGAAAGAAAACATTCAAGCAGAATACAGAGAAACGAAATCAGAACAAGTTGAGGAAGCGAAATCAGAAAAAAGCGAAGAAACGAAATCAGAAAAATATAAGGGAATTAAATCAGAAGAATACGAAGAAACGAAATCGCAAGAACATGAAGAAACAAAATCAGAAAAAAATGCGGAAGTAAAATCGGAAGAGGGTGAAGAAACACAATTAAAAAAATAGCCAAGATATAAAAGAAGAAAAATACAAAGAAAAAAATTAGGGAACAAATAAATAAATTATATTATCCACTTAACATATAAAATTGAAATTAATTATAGAATATAATTTCGTGAGAATTAATTATATATATCTTTTTCTTTACTTTTCACATCACTTTAGCAATTTAATTAAATTTAAATCTGTAATATTATTTTCTTCCTTCCTATTAAGAAATAGATATTTTATATTATCCATTAATAAAACAAATACTATTAAGTATTAGTTAACTGATTATACAGATCCAATATTTTTTATTAAAATATATAAATATAGAAAAGTAAAATTTAACATTCAGTTTTTTTAATTAATGGGAAATACATTAACATATAATATACTGATAAAATGTATTTTGATAAGAAGACTTGTATTCTAAATATAATCCAATCATATATGAAACAGAGATATATCAATTTTAAATGTTTAATTTAAAAATTCCATGACGCTCTGATAAACAGGCCGATCCAGTTTCAAATTTACATAACATTAATTTTTTTACAATTTTTTTTTAATTATTTGTCATAACCTTTTTAATTACTTTAAGAAAGAGCCTTTTTTTTATTAAAAAAAAATAATTTAGACATCATATGTCTAAATTATTTTTACCTATTCTTACCTATCTTTCCTGTCAGAGGAAAGTTTATGAATTAATTAGATATATTAACAAAAAATTTAAAACTAAAAAATCTAACAATAATGTAAAGTTTCAATATTATTTTTTATTTTTATTATCCAGAAAATTTATTATCCAATGTCACTAAATAACAAAGTACCGCGATAGGAAAATTCATTGAATTAGCATTTGGAGCCAAAATGGCGTCGAATAGTTCAGATAGTGCATTTCATGTAACTTTCTACACACTCAGCAAATGAGAATGGATTGAAATGAATTGAAATGGATTCAGATTTTCAGAAATATTGATTCATGAATATTAAAATGAATGCTTTTCAATCCTGAATGCATTTTTATTCATTTATAGGAATTGCATGGAGCATATTTCTATACCTTTCAATCTAAAAATAATATTAGCTTCTTCTATGTGCATTGTGAATATTGTTCAAATCAAAATTTTGAATAAGAAATGCAGTTTTACATCCAATTGAATCTAATTGAATCCAATTTAATCCAATTAAATCCAAAAAAAGTATTCGTTATTTAAAATACGCATTCAGATAGAAAAAAATTTCAATCCATTTTAATCCATTCTCGTTTATTGAGCAAGTGCAAAGTAATGAGTTTAAGTGCAATCCTAACCTGATTCTGTTATAACTTTATATGTGTTTGTGTAAATTTAGAACTGATTAGAAAACGTCAAAAATGCCTGATTGTTATGTTGAGAATTGCAAAAATCGCAGCGAAAGAGGTTTCCGCGTGCCAATGATAGGCGATAGACATGAAGAATAGCTTCAATTAATTGACAAAAGAAACATTGTTGGAAAGGACTATAATCTGTAAGATATAATTTTTTATTTGTGAGGTTTATTTCCCCTTATAATATAATTAAACACAAATTTTGAATAACGCGTCACGAAGCCAAAATGATGGCAATTCGCGGTACTTTGTTATCTAGTGACTTTACAATAATGGTGCTTATGGCGCCATCTAACTTACCTAAAATTAACATAATCTTTACAAATATCTATCGATACAAAACTGATTTTACTGACTTGTAATACCGGTCGATCGACGCAGCTGATTATCAAGTCATC
This sequence comes from Atta cephalotes, assembly GCF_000143395.1. Lineage (NCBI taxonomy): Eukaryota > Metazoa > Arthropoda > Insecta > Hymenoptera > Formicidae > Atta > Atta cephalotes. The sequence goes on from NW_012130074.1 coordinate 3,102,299, forward strand.
GATAAACCTCAAAAATTGCTTCGAAATGTCCGAAATGTAACAGCGGAGTATCTTCGTCGAAGTTACGTTAGATTTATTTACGTGGTTATCGCATGTGTAGAACACCGCGAAGGTATTTATAACCTCAAAAACATTTTCTTGAATTACTTTACGCATGCTCTGATTTGATTAATGATTTATTTAAATAACGATTTATTTAAATAATTTAATTTAATTAAAAATATTTTTTAGTGTCTAATTTTCTGTCCCAAAAATCTGTATATTTCCGAGCCGAATGAATCACAATTGGTTATAATGCGAAATACATTCGCGGCTAAATTGCTTGTGCACAGATTTCACCTAATTTCACCAATCCTTACATCGTATCGCAGTAAGCACTTTCAGGCGAAACTACTAAAGATGAACGAGGCATTTCTCCGTTATGATAAAGGCAATGATATGTTTGATATCTCATTTCGCTATGTGGACAAGATGACGAAGATCGATCGTCAGTTTAACTTTTCCAGACAAACTACGGAAAGAGTGAGCAATTTTCTTAAAAGAGTCGATATCAACGTTTGCAAGGTTGTAAACAAAAAAGTGAGTTTTCTTGTTTTTTTTTCCTTTTCCTTATTATTAGATTTCCATTTATTGTTATATTTTATATTATAATATTATTTTTAATATAGAATAACTATAAGTATACTACAAAAAAATTTTTCTAAACAAAATAAAAATCCAAAATAGAATTTTTCATACAAATTTTAAACAAATTAGGTATTGAAATCTAAAGAATTAATATTTCCAGAAATAAACTTTAAAAAAAAATATCTGAGAGAAATAAAAATTTTTTTCTGTAGATAGAAAAAAGAAAGAAGAAAAATACTGCTTGTGAGGTACTTGATTTGACAAAAGACAATGTGAATACTGGAAAGATCATGCTTCTCAAAAATGATGTCGAAGTGGATGGTGATACATTGTGTGAAAGCCTTTTGCAGGATTCTGCAGAATTAAAACTGGTCATTTTCGAAAAAATCTTCTTAGTAAAACGAAATGCACCTTATATCACCAAAATTTCGTTACCATCATGTATATTGGCAGGTTTTCCAACTTATCCATCCAAGTTTGAATCACTGTATACTGACACGAAGCGATCGATATTTGACTGGTACAGAAACGATTCTCTTAACAAACCAAATTCATGGACACATGTAGGTATTGGATATCTATATGTACCCAGCGTGACTGATATTGGTCACCATTTGAAAATTAGCTGTGAACCTCGGAATGAATCAGATTCAGGTTCTAGGATGGAAATACTGTCAAAAAATGTCGTGGAAGCCGGTCCTGGAGAATGTCCTTTCGATATTCGACATCAGTTTACGAAACATAAATTATCGGATAGGAGGTATAGTACTCATAAAAGATGATAAATCCGAAAGAATAAAGTATTGGAAAAATCTATATTATATGTAATATAATATATATTAATATGACATGTACTAAGTATTTTACTTGCAAACTATATATTAAACAAGGAAAAAAAGTTTCAGAGTAATAAGTTATAATATACTGGCAGATACATATGCCGATTCTGATTTTTCTAAAGATGTATTATTCCCATACTGTCCACAATATGCGTTAGATATGGATTATAGAAAGCAATTGATACTTAAAGAAATAATAGGTGAGTGATAAATATAATCTATATGAGTTATTTAAATCATTTTATTAAAAACGCAAAATATTTTAAATTATTTAAAAAAAAATAAAATTAATAATAAAATAAATTTATAAATTTATATTAGTTACAATAGTTACATATTGTTCACAAAACTGATGAACTTTCCGAAATTTTTTAATATTAAAACAAAATGTTAACAAAATGTAGGTTTTTGAATGAAGTAATAGCAACAATTTAATCATTTTCGTAATTTTAATATTGATGAATTTATTGTAGGTTTTAATAGTGATATAATTTGCTTGCAAGAGGTAGATAAAAATATATTTGAATATGATTTGTTGCCTTCTTTGTACATGTTGAATTACGATGGTGTATTCGTTACAAAGAATGAAGTTACTGAAGGACTCGCCACATTTTTCAATCAAGATAGATTCGAAAAATTAGGATTTGAACGCACCATAATGGCTCAAAATGTTGATTTACCTAAATTTGCTGCCATCTGGTCTAAAATCGACAATGATAAAATGAAGGAGAGATTTTTGAATAGAAATACAACTGTTCAGGTAATTACGTATATAATTAGGATTTTAAATAGATATACTCATTGGATAAACGTTAGCAATGATTTAGATAACAACGTTACGATCGAAAGAGAACCAATTTGAAATCTTGGTCATCGGCAACACGCATTTATATTTTAAACCTGATGCAGATCATATACGTTTGTTGCAAGGATATTATGCAATTACGTACTTACACGATGTCGCGAAAAGAATACAGGAAGAGGTAGATTTTTCTCCAACAAAAACCTTTTACATTCATAGATTATATTCAGAAAAATATTTAGAAATATATTTGACACTTTCGCAAATCATATATATCTTATAAAAAAGTCTCTATTATATTACACAATTTACTAACAATTGTCGTGCATGTTGACAGAATCCCGAATGTAACGTGAGCGTGATATTTTGCGGGGATTTTAACAGTGTGCCGGAATGCGGCATTTATCAATTGATGACGAAGAATTATGTTTCAGAAACCTGCGAAGACTGGAAAAGTAGTGAGTGACTTTCTTTATTTATTATCAGTTTATGAAAGCTTGTTTCTTTCTAATTTCGTTGTCTGCTTTATTTTATTATTCAACATAATGCGATCAAAATCAGTACGTCTCATGAAATGAGAAGAAAAATTCCTTTTTTTTTAGATACCGAGGAAACTGTAAAAAACATATCCTTAACACAGGACCTTTGCATGTCTAGCGCTTGCGGCGTGCCGGAATATACAAATTATACGCCGGAATTCTCTGCCTGTCTAGACTACATATTTTACGAGAGAGACAAGTTCGAAGTAGAACAAGTGGTTCCGATGCCCAGTAAGGAAGAGCTTACTCTTCACACAGGTTTGCCGTCCGTGGTGTTTCCCAGTGATCATATATCTTTATGTGCTGATTTAAAATTGAAAGGATAATTAATTGTGAAAATTACTAAATGATATCTCTAAAATATCTCGTATATAATTAAACATATAATCATTAAATCTGTCTACATTCACATATGTGAGAAAATATACAAACAAGTGTTTGTAGTCATCAAGTTTACGTAAAATTTCTCTTCTCGCATCATTGTGAAACTTACTTTTAAGCGCTGTTTCAAGGCAAGATAATTTTACAATGTCTGAATTTATTTATCTCATCTTTCATTACTTAAAAAAATGTTTTTCGTATGTTTCCAGATTAATTTATACTGTATATCAAATATCTGAAGTTAAAAAGAAAACATAAAAAGAAAATTTTGTTATAATATTTAGATTACCTACTTTTTATCATTTATTATTG
>NW_012130074.1:3105818-3120970 GCF_000143395.1 Atta cephalotes
CGCGCGCGCGCGCGCGCGTGCGTGCGTGCGTGTGCGTGCGTGTGTGTGTGTTTATTTGATACTAAAATAAAAAAGACATAAAGAAAGAATTATAATATACAAAGTAATCAATACAAAGTAAAAAGATACAATACAATAAAATATAATATTATACAATACAAAAAATAGACTTTTACTAATCTTTTTAATATAAAATATGTATAAAATACATAAATTCATGCTTATACATTTTTACAACATTTTTATTTGTAAGATATCTTGTATACAAGATAGCTACGTTCGGAAACGTCGCTCGGATATCTCTGATGTCTCGGAATTATCTGTCCTTACTTACATCAAATATTAAATAAGGACAGATGAATTCGACTTTGAGGCATCGGAATCATCCGAGCGACGTTTCTGAACGCAGCCATATAGGCAATCGATTTGTAGACAAAAGGAGTTATTTCCATCAGGGACGAAAAAATAAATATTGTTGTATAGTTAACATCCACTTCTTCAGAGAGTAGTAGTAGTGCGCAAGGACATTTTGCGGTTATAGAAAAAAAAAGTCCTCTTTTCTCAGGTTTCTCTCTGGTGTATATATATATACAATAATGTATTACAGGATCCATAAGTTTACAGATCCCAAATAGTAAAATAATTAGATTTCTGCAATAAATACATGCTACGTAATTTTATAACTTTGTTCAGTTGACTAATATCAATTGATAAATAAAATTGTTTTAAAATACGAAACAAATCATAAAGGGTACTATTGATGAAAAGAAATATATATCAGAAATACAATCAAAGTTTTTATAGTTTAAAACAAATCCTTCAAGTGTACATTATTTCATTTATGGTCATCAAAGTATACATCATATTTCAATAATACAGAAAAATGACGTCACTTATGTTTACAACTATAGAGTTAATTTACAAAACTTATATACAGATTAATTGTTACCTTCTTCAACGGCTCGGCTCGTAAAGGTCTGCAGATAAGAAGAATTTCAAATATGAACCATAAATTTTCTATCTTAATATCTTCTATATTAAATTGTTTTTCATATCTTCTACTTCAAGAGAAAAATCGAAATTTTTGTATTTGCCTTTTTATCGATCTACAATTACAAACATTACGTATGACGAATAAAAATTCTATAATCTATAGCTGAATTCCAAATTACAAAGCATTTCATATAAAAAGAAATCTAATAATATACATTGAAAATAGAAAAAATTATTCTACTTTTATAGATATTTATTGATGAAATTATTATCTTCTTTATAATATATATATATATTTTTTCTTTTCTATCGTAAGATTCGAAAATTGTGATTGTTATATTGCTTTACATGAAACATTTTGTATAGATTCATAATAATGATGATTATTTAACTTTCATAGTTATTCTAAATTGCAAGTTTGTAAAATCTATAAACAGTTTTCTCATTTTATCTGTTTTAATTAAGAAAAAGCAAGAACATATTATAAATTATTTAATAATCAATTATTATAATATAATAAATATTATAATAGTAGTAAATAAAATAAATAAATTTAATCATAAATTTTTATAACTGCATTTTGCGAAAATAATCTTATTTCAAAATATCAAAGATCTAAATTCTGATATTTCTTGTACAATCTTAGATTTCAACGCAATTGTTTAATAATTCGAAGTATATAAGTATAATTATATAAATGCAAATAAGTTTATGCAAAATTTTATATTTTTATTTTTTAATCAATCATTTAATTTTCTACAACTTCATTAGATGTTCAACTTCGACGCTTTTTAATATAAGAGTAAATTACTCAATTTACCTACGGTTTGAAAAATGAAATTTATCTACTTTAATTGGTCCATTTTTCGGTGCAATAACTGGTGTAGAATATCTCGACACTAAAAATTTTATTGTATTTTACCGGTTGAAGAGAGTAAAATTTTATATAGTGTGAGAATTACATATTTTATATATATATTGATCACATAACACAACTGCATTTGTTTGTTAAAATGCTAATCGTGTCTTATTCTAATATCATATAAATTGTAGAAGAGTACTTTATCGCGAAATAACTATCCGAATAGAAAATTTCTAATACCTGCAGACCTCCTTTTTATCACACACTTTGCTTCTGCCTCCGTATAAATGTAACAAATCTAAAGTGTATCTAAAGTAATTCTCTAAGTTGTGTTATAATCATTACAAACATACCTTAATCCTTTCCTTCCCAAATATAAATATATAATACATAATTATGGGAATTATTTTTTATACTCTTAAATAAACTGAAAATAGAAAGATTCAAATTAGATATATTTTTTCTTTTAATTTAATGAAATTAAATTATTGAAGTTGTAAATATAAGTTAGGAAGAATATAAAATAAAAAAATAGTAATAGAAATTAGATAAAATTAATTAGGCGATAAAAAATTGACAAGATATTTTTATTCTTTAATATTTAAATGTCTTATATATTATAAATTTAAGACATGAACTATATCAGGAATAAAAGGATTAGGTGCATACCCTTTTCCCTTCTTCATTCAAAGTGACTATTATGAACGATCGACTGAATATCTCATTAAAATATTTAAAAATACGTTATGCTATTTCAATCGCGAATATAACACATTGATATACATAAAATGAAACATTGCGCCGCGTCAATGAACACTCAGGTGTCTGTAACTAAAAAAACAAACACGATTGTTCCCATACAAAAACAAAGTTATTTTATTGATTGTTAATACAATCCAATTTAATTTTCTTGTGCTTTTTAGTCACAAACCATTTAGCTATTTCGCGATATATCTTAAAGTAGATTTTTTGGCGAAGAAAAAATTGATTTCAAAATTTGTGCCCCTTTCAAAACAAAAAAAATATTAATTTTGTAATTTTTTTATATATATTCATTACAGTATACAAAAAAATTAATCAGAACAATCAGTATTTGTTTCATATTACATTACTTCGTACAAGGAGAAACTAAATAAAAAAATATGAAATAATATAAATATATATACAACGTGACTTAAAAATCAAATATTTTGGGGTCTATAAATTCTTTAATTCACATGTGTCTGAACAGCCAAATGCAAGATGTCAAACAAGTTTGTACAATTTTCGATCATCACAAATGATACCATCAAAACTCATGTGAACAATACATTTGCTGCGAAACGAATCGAACTTCGTACGTTTACAATAAATGAATTCATGAATCATGACAACATACAGTCGTTGAAACCTGTTGTTCAGGATGCATCCTTTCTTATTAACGGATTAAAAATGCGATTTCACCAGACAGCAACAAGAGTACATAAAAGAGAAGAACGCAATATTATGCAAGGATTTTACATATTAGTAGACGACGATTGTTGCTCACTCGCTCGCTTGCTTGTTCAAGATCATCACATTCCTCTTCGCGGCGCGCTCGGCACCAATAATTGTAACGCGGTCATTGCATCGGGAAATAATGAATGATAATTCACTACCGGCACATAAGCTGCGGTTATAACGCGGCCGGCAAACCATCGACCATGCAGCGAGTTCACAGCCGCCACGGCAGTCGCGATTGACGGGCACTTTACGTAAACATTGCCTTGTGGTGATGCTTGGTCCACATATACGTGCAGAACGCCACCGTGCTTGTTACATTCCTCAATCACATCATCGCGGATCTCTTTTGCCCAGTTAGGATTCGTCTCACTAGAAACAATAATGTTACAAATTACAATTTCTGATTTATTTCAATTATAACTGTAAGAAAATTTTTTTAAAGTTAGGAACAATATTTTTTAATTAAGATTTAAATTAAAAAATCTTTAAAAGTCAAGGATATCTTGCGGAATGTGATTTATTATATATTACAATTGATTAAATGACTTTTTAATTTAAATATTATTAGAGTTTATATAATTAAATTGTTTAATTAATAAGATTAATATGTGATGATTAATAAAGATGTACGAATTATTTGAATATGAATCGAATCGAATCAGATTCGATTCGGATTTGAATCGCTGCGATTCAAATCCAAATTGTCCGAAAATTTCAAATTTAAAAGAATCGAATATAAATCACATGTATTAAAATCATATATATCGCTAATAACTAAAACAGGATATCCATATTATTGAAGTAAAAGGTATTATTAAGTCTATTTTTCATAGATGAATATTGAAGGTATCACGAGACACTGAAAAGCAGTGTCAGCGTAATTACATAGTTTTAATTTGATGCTTAGTATGACGCTGAAAATTGGATTTATTCGAACATTAAGAATCAATTTAAATCACGTAATCAGCAACTTACGAAATGATATTTATAATAATTGTTCATTAATTTTTAATTCCAATGATTAGATTTAATTCGATTCGATCTATATAAATTTTTTTCGATTCGATTCAAACTGTGGATTCAAATAAAGAAATGAAATTCGATTAAATTCATAAAAAAATTTTAAGTCTTACATCTGTAATAATTAGACTATTGCTTTAAAAGATGTTTTTACAATAAGTTTATCATGTTATCATTTTGTTTTGCATATCACTGTTTGTATATATGCTATGAATTATGATAACATTTTTTTATTTAGCATATATATTCCCCCTAGTGAAAGTATGATATACGTAACACTAGGTCTACAAATATGCAATGTACAAAGAAAATATTTATTTGATATAAGGAAATATGTGACTTACTTTTGCGGATCGAACATGTTGGATAACATGAAACACTGTGTCGCAATGGGAGGCGCAGCTTGAGGTGGTGGTTGCGGCTGCGCCATTACTGGTGCCATATTTAAAGCGTTTGCTGCAGCGGGAGGAATTTCCAGACCGGTACCTTCCGCCAATTTGAACATCAGTTGTAATCTGCAAAAATAATATTATTCACATTTTTTAATGAAACGTGATCTTAATTCGCATATTTATTTTTCCTTTAAATTTTTCTTGTTATTTACGTACCTTCCAGTTGCTCCGAGGTCAATTCCACTACGATCTAACTCATCAGTATCAAGTAGAGAAGGTCCTTGAATCAGATCAGTTCGTTCCGTTACATTCCCAACTTTCATAGGTCTACCAGCGAGCTCGAATCCATTTAGTTGTTCCAATGCTTTTTTTGCGTCGTCTGCATTTCTGAACTAAAAAAAATAATAATCTTGAGTTTCATGTAAATATAACGATCTTAAAGATGTCAACTAGTTATAATCACTTAATTCAATTATATAAATAAATATCTTGATACAATATATTTAATAAGAAACATTTGTGTATAATGCTATAAAAGCTTACAGTCAAGAAACCGTAACCCTTGCTGCGCCCTGTTTCAGGATCCATAATCAACTGTATGTTGTCAATCTTTCCAAATGGTTCGAAGATCCCACGAAGCATATCTTCTGTGATATTAAAATGCAAGGATCCTACATATAATCGCATGGGTCCTGTTTGTCCCTTAGGCATTAGGTTTGGCATTGAATTACCCATACGATTCTTCTCAGCCTGTGTATGCTGTACTACAATAGGCACTCCAAGAAGCTTTTGACCAGACAAACCAAGAGCCTATAAAGTAATATGAAAATTAAGGAAATATATTCAGTATAAAACAATATTTTTCTAAAGATAAGAAAAATCTTCAGGAAACGTTGTTATCTCCAATTATATAACAATTAATATACTCACAAGTGTCACACTTTCTGGATCTTTGAATTCCACATAGGCAATACCTTTGAATCTTCGAGTTTTGTTGCATGTGATAAGTCTGACATCTTGTACCTTGCCAACGCTTGAAAAGAATTCTTCTAAATCACGCGCACGAATTCGTTGACTTAACTGCATACAAAAGACAGTCCGAGCATCTCGTTCCTCTGGTGTCAATTCATCGTTTCTAAAGGCAAATGTTATAATCAGTAAATATTAAAAAGACAGAGTACATTAAAAATTTTTTTAATTCTAATTTCTACGTTTGATATTGTTGTACATTAATTTTTGTTACTAAATGCAATAATAACAAGCAGTAATAACAAATCCAAATTTAATATTCATATTGATCTAGCATAAATATATCCCCCAAAATCACAGATTGCAATTCCATGACTGGGTCTAGTCAATTATGCATTTTAAAAGGTATATGACTATACATAAGAAAATAAAAATAAATATCTTATATTGCTTAATTCCTAAGCGATTACATAAATTTTATAGAGTTTTCTCTTGGCTGCACTATCGCCTACCAGTGCAACATTCAGACAGTGTAACATGTTTTCTTGGCTGGTAGTAGGCAAATTCATTCAGTGTAACGTGGCTAAAGTGTAGTGCAAATTTTATGCACGAAGTAGGGTTTTGCTACACAATCTCAAAGAGACGGTGTAGAGCCAGTGTAACATTAAAAATTTGAAAATGGAAGTCAACCGGCAGAATTAAACACGATAGCATGAAGTACACCATAGTATGTGTTCACTTGTGTAGTGCAGCATTGATGCAGCACTTACGTGCAACTGGTATAGTTGCGAGGTTATACTCAGTGTATCCCAAGAGAAAACGCTATTAATATACAACTTATGATTAATCTCCCATTGATTCAAATTAAATTTTTATTTTTATATTTCACTCTAGAATTATACTATAATCACAAAAAAATTTACTTTTATATTTAATTATTCTGCTGTTTTTACATTTATTATATGAAACAAATCTAAAATTTATATAAATGTATATAGTTTTTGTTGTAAAAAAATTACGTAAAAAATTAATTAATATTTAAGTAAAATTAAACATTTTAATTTTATTAATTTTATATGAAAGAATAGCAGTCTCATAGAATAAATTAACATTTTGATACATAACAGTAACACTCTTCATTTAATTTCGACGTCACAAAAAATAAAAAATCTAATTAGATTTTACTACTAGAATCTACTATTTAGATTAGTATGAAAGTCTTACAAATATAATAGATAGATACTTACATTCCTAATGGGCTGTGACCTTTACCGAATGGCGGTCGGGCTCTAGGTAAGGTTAGCGGTGTCAGCGATCTCTTCCTCCTTCTGTCTCTATCCCGATCTCTGTCTCGCCTGTCCCTGTCCCGATCGCTGTCACGATCCCTTTCCCGATCCCGTCTTTCGCGCGATCTGGATCTGCGCCGACGGTCACGATCGCGATCGCGATCTCTGTCCCGATCGCGATCCCGGTCTCTGTCTCTCTCGCGATCCCGTCGATCTTTGTCTCGGCGATCGCGATCTCTGGATCGTGAACGTGAACGCGAACGATGTTTGCTCTTCCTACGAAAGAAAAATACTTCAATTAAAAAGGCTCACTCGAAGTAAAATGAATTGAATATTCCTTTAAATAATCAAGGTGAACTTTTTAAGTATCAAGATGTGGAAATCAAGGTAATCACGCGTATATGAAATCGCTATTTCATATATATTTTTACATATGTAGTATATTAAAGATGTTTTGAAGATATTTTAATTTTTAAATGTACTCAGCTTGTATTAAACTAAAAGGAATGGTTTCCATTTCAAAGCTAAAACATTTAAAAGACTCAAAAAAAAAGAAAAAAAGAAAAAAGGAAAAAAGGAAAAAAGAAAGAAAAAACCCCATTAAAATTGTAAAATTATCAAGATCGAAGACTTAAATTATTCTATTGGAAATCCCTACATATACAAAATTCTAATCTTTAATGAACTCTAACATCTGTATCGATATTTTATAATCTTTGTAGAAGTATATTATTATATGTATGGGATATATCATTAAATGCTTCGGTCAAAGAAAAAAAATATAACATTTTTTTAATAAGTAATTTAAATAAATATATGTAATGGTAAAACACAACATGAGTACACTGAGATGCTGGAAAATGCATTCTACAGCATTCGATTCAGTTGTAAAAAGAAAATTACATTATCGAATTTTTTTATTATTTTTTAATATCGAGTTTTCTATAACTCGATTATTAAGACAGCATAATGCAACTTCGTAATTTTATACGATTTTATTATACGATTTTCATCTTTTTTTATTTAGAGTTATAAGGATACATATCGATTTCGCGAGGAGAATCTGTAGTACAGATATTCTTCCTATATACTTACCATCATCGGGTTTAACCTTTGGAATTATGAAATTAACCGGCATTTACTAATTGTATGGGGTCTATAACAAAGAGAATAAATCTTCAGATGGGTCTGTTAAGCAAGTGTCTAATACTGCTTCAATTATGGCGTAAAGATATGAAGGCGTTGCGGGAAATAATGATATAGCCTTTTTTTATTTTCTAATTTGAATCGACAGTGTACTGACGGTGTATCGGGATTAACGACATAATATTCAAATAATAGTCACAATAAACTTTTCGAAAATTTTAACAACCTAGTCGTAACAATTATTTCGCGTTGCAAGTACACGCAGAAAAATATTTAAAAAATTGAGCGAAATAATTTTTCACAGCCCAAATTTTTTCGTTCCTCATTCAAGTAAATTTTCAAATAAATTAGAAAACTGAGAAGTTCTTTTATTCATAATTAATATTATTCTATTATCATTGACCCTTTATTACTAACGCGTCATATAGTCAATGCTATGATTCAGATGTACTGATTCATAAAAAAAAATCGTTCATTTTGAAAGTGATCCAAGTCTCAAAACAGAGAGAAAAAAATAAAATAGCAAGTCGACGTCTTTTAACAAGGTCTCCAAATAAGCTTTAATGCAGGATTACCTAGTCTTTCTTAACTTTAAAGTTAGATACAAGGATCGTGCAATTAAATCCTCATCTACAGTCTCCACTTAATTTTTAATATAGCCAAGTAATGCAAGAAAAGTTTCTACTCACCCAGATGATTTGCGACTAGACCCATTCTCCTTGGAGGACTTGTCTTTGGAAGAGGAGTCCTGCTCCTACGAACAGCAAACAGTTGAATGCCATGCCAGCCAGCCGATGTGGCAGGGACGCGCGAACAAGGGGACAAAAAGCAAATCGTAAAACGTTAGTAAATTTCATAATGACAGTTTTTTCACTATAAATATGTATAAATATAATAATAACATTATATATATCTTTATATTTTCTCATTTATATTTATTGTTTTCTTGTCAAATGTCAAATTTAACGAGAATTACGAATTAATGTTTTCTTTTTCGTATCGCCTGTCAGTACTATGGTAGCAACCTTCCCTTGCTGCGGAAAAGCAATGCTTTTTTTTATGCTGGATGACAGAGACAGACGTCGGCGTCAATTCTCGTGCTCTTTCTCATCTTTTCTGTTCATTTTATTTCCAGAACTCTATGGGTCTCCGAGAGCGCTGAGGGAGGGGAAGGTACAAGAAGAGAAGAGAAAGCGAGCGTAAGAGAGAGAGAGAGAGAGAGAGAGAGAGAGAGAGAGAGCGTGTAAAAAAGAGAAAGAGAGAGAGAAAGACAGACGGGGCGAGCATAGCGATGCGACACGGTCGCATGCACCTGGCTCAAACTTACCAATCGCTTTATCGGGTATTAGGAAAGCATTGCAATCTTGGGTTGAGCATGCCTTGGTGTTTAAACTACCAATGGCCAACCACACATCCTTTTTCTTCTGCAAAAGAGAGCCCTCATCAAAGACAGCACGATTTCAAAAAGGTTGTAAACGCGAGAGATGCGAGCGAGCACTCCTAATCGCTAGCCTACGATTACCAGCGCGTACTTGCCGATTAGGGAGTGTGTCTCTCGTTAATCAGGGATCGATTTTACACCGCCGTTCTTTTCCCCCCTCCCCCTTCTTTTGACATGAACAAAAGATTGACCCGCATAAATCCGCGATCCGGCTGAGTCCAGAAAATGTTTCTTTCATTTTTGTAATAAATGTAATTCAAGGACAATTACATACAGAATATAATACATAACAGAATATAAGCAACGGATATTTTCTTCTTTTACAATCCCGACAATGATTCATTTAAAATTTTAATTTTATTTATAATACAAAGGCTGCGTTCGGGAACTCTTTGTATTCGGCTATTAGCGTTATTTGGATCATTTTATCTCCATCGTTCATTAAATATAAAACAAGGATAGAATGACATGTAATGTTAATAACATTTCCCTGAACACACACGAAGTATTCTGATGGAGAACATAAGCAAATTCTTGAAACATTTTCTTAAATTAATTTAAATATTTTAAATATTTTGTAAGCCAATTTATTATACTTTTACGTGATCATTTGCAAACTCGAAACATAAAACAGGATGTTTACAAAGTTCCTATCCGATTTTTAAAAGACAAACCGATTTTATAAAAAATGACACATAGATACATAATATCATTACATAAAAACTTTTAATACATTGTTATCAAATTACTGCACATTAAATATTTATCATTTGTTTATACATATTGTATTGTAAAAAATTGAAATTTTCTACGTGTAGACATAGATATATAATATAACTCATATATCCAAGCTACTTCAGAAAGATTCAGAACTGATTAATAAGATGGATACGCACTTTGTAAACAATTTGGGAACATTAAATAGAGATTTAATAGAGAATAATACGCTAAGAGCAAGGTAAGAATTTCGGAAGCCTGACGTGTCTTCTGTCGCACTGCAATTAAGTGTTGTAATACCTGATGATGTCACTACCTAGAAGGGAAATTGCTATCATTACAAATTGTACAAAAACAATAGGCAAGGTTTAGATATTTTGTAAAATGAGCTCGTTCATCATAAGTAAAACGTGTTTTCCTTAGCAAAACATCTGGCAACGATATTTTAATGTGACCGTATTTGCATTTTACAGCTTTGCAATAAAAACAAAGAAAATACTTTAGGTTTTGTACAAATGGAGAGAAGTCAAGCAATAAGTAACATAATAGTGAATTAGTGAAAATAAACGAAAGTAACATTGCAAATATTTTAAACTTATAAATCCCAGCAAAGTTTACTCAACAAGCTCTACTTGTGTCTGATAATGTTTTAATTAAATGTTTAATCTTTACATAAGATAATTATGCAAAAATAAAATAAATAATTACAACAATTTATATTAAACATAAGAAATCAAAATATAATAAAGATATATAAGACCACTTGAATATAGAAAAAAAATTTCTTAAAACTATTTTCAAATATTATCCAAATATTATCAGTGTTATTAAACATGAAATATCCTTCTATTTCTTATATAACATGTTTTAAAGATAAGATAAATTTTATCTTTTTAAAACATTCCGTTATTCAAGGAGTATTATATTGCACCAAAAAATGCAAGAATAATTTCATTCATCCAATAAATGCAAGCATTTTACCAGATCAACTTTATATCGTTTATATCCATTTTTTACTCGCATGATATGCTTAAAACATGAGTTCAATCACAAATTCATGAATCCCTATATCGAGATAGATTCTTAAACTCATAAGTACAAAATTCATGCCTAGGACCAAAGATCCTTCGGTACATATGCTTTGGCAAATTTTCAATCACACACGCTTGCATTTATTCATTCATTTACACATTCATTCAACTTTTATTCGCGTAAGCTTATGGCGCAAAAATCTCTGGGGGATTCTTTTCTTTTCTAACAGTACCGATGTTGTTACCACGTGCACAAACAGCATGAAGCTTCCCATGGATTACCACGAGTTATCATTATTACTGTCGGAATCGCCTCCATTCAACAGTGTACCGCCACGACAGCAACGCGTGTAATCTCCATTTTAATTTTATGAAACCTTATACCTTTGTAAGAAAAAAATATAAAAAAATATAAAAAAACGGAGTGACTAGAAAGAAGGAAAGAGACAGGAAAAAAAAGTAGAGAATGATGTTAGATGATTGCTGTTTCTTAATACCTCGTAGTTTCATGTGCAAGGAACTCGCTGGCGCACATCCTATGAGCGCGAGGGTACATGTAACGTACCATCTATAAGTACAGAAAACGGAGGTGTTGATCAATAGTTGGTATATCAGAGACAAGGGCGTACTTTGTCTACATATATATATATTTGTATATAAAACTATCCATATATCACACAGAGAAATAGAGAATATACATAAAATAATAGAGCGAGATAACGGGATGGAGGAGAGTGGTAAGTTCCCTTTCTCTCATAAGACAGCGAGTGCACATATTAGAAAAAAAATAAAAAAAGAGAGAAAAGGAGACACGTCTCGCCATCCAGTACTTACAATGCGAAGCACGAGCGTGAACGAGACGGAAACGGCGGCGATCCAGAGATCAAATGAGAGAAAGAGATAGAGAGAAAAAAAGGAAAATAAAAAAATGAAATCGGTATAAAGTTAACAGAAAAACAAGGCTTACCCCTTTCTTGTACGGCGCCTCCAGCATTGCCTCGACATCCAAATCCTCCGCCATTACGCGAGTCGGAGAGCTCTCTGAAACGCCACGCATTAGCAGACCACGAAGTTTCACGCTGCTTGCGGACAAGAGAAGAGAGATTACGGACGTGAATTACGGACGGTTCTTGGTACTGAGCTATCGGCTACAAGCTATAACGTACAGATGACAAGCACTTGAAATGAGAGCGAATTACGACCCAGATTAACACCGAAAGAATTGTTCGTTACACGACAACGACAGCGAGCGGAAGGTCCAAGACAAGATGGCCGATACCAGATATGATGGGCATTTCACTTCCGCTTTTAACGCCCTCACAGGAAGTGACGCTCATTGCTACGTAAATCGTTCAGTAGCCGTTTGTCGGCCATCGACAAGATCAAATAGGCTTGACGCTGTATTTCAAAATTCCATAGACATAAGCCGGTATTCAGGGCTAGTTTCATCAACACCAGTTACTTTATCCGCCGATTAACTTTGATAGCATTTGTTGATAGCATTACTAGGAAAACTGATGCACTGGCCTAGTTTTTATCGAGGATTTAAATCGGATCAGAGGAGCGATTCTGTATCTTCAAACAAGATACAGAAAATTACAAAAAATGAGTAAATTTACTAGATGTTGACCAATGAAATTATTAGTTGCTCACTTTTATAATTTTCCTCGGAATTCTGTAACTTGAAACGAGGTGAAAATTACAAAAGTGAACGAATTTATTAGAATACTGATTTTGAATTTCATTGGTCAAACATCTAGTAAATTTGCTCACTTTGTAAACTTGTTTGAAGATACAGAATCGACTTCCTCGTTTCAAGATATAGAATCGATTCCCTGAATGTAAGAACCAACCAATTACAGTCAAGTATTCCCCTGTTACAGTCGAACGACAGGGGAATGCTCGATTATAGATTGGTTCTTACATTCTGATCCAGTTTAAATCCTCGGAAACTAGGCTAAAGAGAAAGAGGTTCAATTTGTGAACGAACAGAAAAAGTGGAACTGAGTCGAATTGAGAGGGAATCCACTGAGGAATAAACTGCACTAGTGTCCCTAAAATACAGAGTCTGGCAATCTGTCTCTCAAAATGGACACATCTACGCGTTTCTATCGCATTTGCACTAAGTGCAAATATGCAAAAATGAAAGAGAGAAAAATGATCGTATTCCTAATCAGGCCTTATATTTTCTTTAGATGCTCAGTAGCCAATGAAATAATTCGTAGATCTGAAGATAAATTTAAGGAATCCTTAAGTACAAGGTCTGACTATGAATACGGGCATAAGTCCGATAGAGGTTATAAATAGCATAAGTAAGTAAATAAAGAAAAATACTATAGTATTATAAAAAATACTATAGTATTATAAAAAATACAAAATACCAAAATTGTACGGTAAGAAAAATACGCATAAAATCACGTTCTAACAAAAAATTAATGTTATAAATATAAAAAATAGAATAATAATATGGATAGTATTTATGAGTATAAAAGTACTATGACAATAATTCTCTATTTTTACAGGATATACAATGTCATACTGTTGCGTAATAAAACATTCCAATAAAATGTTCATGAAAGACAAGTAATATATTGCATTATCTTTTCAAAAATTGTGAAAAACTTGTGTAGTGATTCCGCCATTTTTAGAGGATTTTGATTTAATAAAAAGAAGTCTACGAGATCGCCGGACTTTGTATTTTAGAGACACTAACCTACATATTTTGACGCCATTTGCAATATCATCCTATCATCCTTACCTCACTTACGTGATTCCTTTAAAAGTTGTTCGAATACAAAAGATTTATCTCACAATTACAAATATGTACAGATCGAAGAAACAACAAAAAATAATGTAGCTCATATATACAACTGCATAAAGTATGAGATTACTTCGTGTACAATTGGCACAGCTTTCTAAACATGGCATCTAAATTATTCCAGTAGCGACAGTATTGCCGTTTTTACATGTGTATTTTTTTATTACATTTTGATCTATTTTAGTATGTCATTACGAAATGCCTTAAATCTATTACATTTTCAGAACTTGATCCAATAAATCGTTTTAAGCAGAAATCATATATCAATTGTTCCTCTCGTTAAACAATTTCTAATTGCGTTACATTATATGATTTGGAAGCTCTTAATTTAGAATGGAGATTATTACAGAATACAAAAAAAAATTGTTACATTTTGAAGAACTTGAATAATTTTGGGTAGAAGTAGGTTCAATAAAAATAGGAAATGAAATGGTTTTCCCAAAAAAAATTATTCAAATTTGCTATATTGTCTCTACTTCATAGTAATGCAATAATACAGAGCATATTTTTTCTAATCTTAATCTGATAAAAACTTAACTCAAAAATAGATTGCATATACAATCATGTAGTGCTCTTTTGCAAAAAAAATCTTAAACAATATTATACATGGGAGCCTTCATAAGAATTATTGAAATTTTCAAGACATACTTTCATAAATAACAATGATTATTCATAAATAAAAATGATTATGATGAGATATTAAAATAGTTTTGTTTGTATACGTAATACAGACAATGACTGCATGTAATTAATGTAATTTAAATCTTTATTTTAAGAAGCTACTGTCTGTTGCAATACATTAATATCAGGTTTTTTATTTATTTTAAAAAGCTATTTTCAGTTGCAATATATCAATATTATATTATGATAAATTTATTAGTAAACGAGTATTAATATATGTGTGTGTGTGTGTGTGTGTGTGTGTGTGTGTGTGTGTGTGTGTGTGTGTGTGTATAGTGTGTGTGTGTGTGTGTGTGTGTGTGTATATATATATA
>NW_012130074.1:3121845-3123415 GCF_000143395.1 Atta cephalotes
TGTGTGTGTGTGTGTGTGTGTGTGTGTGTGTGTGTGTGTGTGTATGTGTGTGTGTGTGTGTGTGTGTGTGTGTGTGTATATATATATACGTGTATGTATGTAATAAAAAACTCTTTTTATAAGCTAAAGAAAAATTAAACTTTATAAAACAATATTATTAATTATATTAAAATGTAAATCAAATTATAAATAAAATACATATTTATATACAGATTGAAATATGTATTTACATATGTAAGTACATATTTAAATTAATAATAAGTATATTTATACCTATTTTATTTCATGCTTTTTTTGTTTAATACATTTTTTAGTACATTTATGACTTTAGCACAGTATAGCACAACTCTCCTGATTTTATGTTGGCCAAAATGAAGTGCGTGAAATAAATAAGTTGCTCAGTAAGACCCTACGCACAATAATACAAATATAATATCTATTATCTACATATTACAGCCTGACCATTGTATATACTATACTATATATTACATTACAATACAATAGTATGACTTAAGCTTTAAACACAATGCGAAGGAATAGCGGTAGCGATAGAAACGCGATTTCAACCTATCAGAAAGTGTATATTCCAGTGTATCTGATAGATTGAAATCATGTTATTCCTATCGCTATCGGTATTCCTTCACATTGTATTTAAGGCTTTATAGCTACAACTATATATGGATATGTCGCAGTACAATATATATTCCTAATTGGGAGTAAAGAATAAACGATTTTAACTTATCAGAAATATATTCTGATGTATCCGATTTCTGATAAGTTGAAATCATTTTTTATTCCTAATTTCTTATTCTTTCTAATGTGCGCAAGGCTTAACGCTATCTAAACTTCTCATTTCTTTCTTTTTCCGTTCTCTTTTTCAGGACCATTTAAATGTTTGAGTAGTTGAAATACGAATTAGAGAAAGAGATAGAAGAAAAGAAAATCATAATTAGTTTAGTGCGAAGCTCTATGAGAAAGATTATATGTTAATAGAGTAATAGACATAAAATATGATATAATAATTATAGTAGACATAACATAAAATAAAATACAAACAAATACAGTCATTAGTAGCTTGCAAATAGTTGGCATCAGCAAAATTGTTGTTACAAAACTCATCAGCAACAAAATCAGAAAAGACAACAGTGCAATGAGAAGTGAATCATTAACTGAAATCATACATACACACAACACATATACCTGCAACATCAATTTTTCAGTCTCGCTTAAATACTGTGAATGATACATATAATTGCTTTCGGTTTAACTAGAAAAATCTGCGTTCTATGTGGTGCAATTCTAATAATTTACTAAACGCAAACGATCTAGCAGGAAAATAAGCATCACATATCGCAGTCGTTAATTAAAATATTTTTACAGTATAATATTTGTATCATACAATTTATATAATTGTATATTTTTTTATTTTTGTATTTTTTTTGTTTTACAATTATGAATCTATTTCTTTTAGTTTTATTACATTTAGATAATATATATAATATATATAATATATATAAATACACACACACACACACACACACACACACACACACACACACACACACACTAT
>NW_012130074.1:3123435-3126964 GCF_000143395.1 Atta cephalotes
TATATATATATATAATAATAACACACACACACACACACACACACACACACACACACACACACACACAATTAGTATATACATAGCAATAAACTAACGAGAGAGAGAGAGAGAGAGGAGAGAGAAAAAAGTAAAGAGTAACTGAGAAAGAATTTCAAAAAACTAAATTACTAGGGAACTTACATATTTCGCGCATGCGCACTCCATTTTGGCCAACACTAACATCAAAGGTGTCGACAAAGTTGCGCTACTGTATATACTGTGACCTATAGACCCTAGTGTACTAGATGTTACATTTTGCCACTAGAGTAGTCAGTATGTTTTAAATTTTCGTCGCGCAACATTGAGTAGTGGATTCCCTCTCAATTCGGCTCAAGGGTGTTGTTCATGGTCTCCGTTTTTGTCTATGAATATCGCGTCAGGGGAAAAGCCTGCCAATTATGAAACACTAAACATAGTATGATATTCATAGTCCGTTTTTATTTTAAAACTATCTTAAATAATAATATAAGATGCTAATACAGTCCTCGAATTGACTTATGAAATCTTAAAATTGTACTTATAAGACAGTCTTAAATGCAAGAATCGACTATGAATACTGGTCTGTTTCGTGAGATAAAATTGACACTGAATCTTTTCTTGTATTAAACAAAAAAAGATTAAATATCAATTTTACGACGCG
Organism: Atta cephalotes; assembly: GCF_000143395.1. Classification (NCBI taxonomy): domain Eukaryota; kingdom Metazoa; phylum Arthropoda; class Insecta; order Hymenoptera; family Formicidae; genus Atta; species Atta cephalotes. The sequence continues at coordinate 3,124,115 of NW_012130074.1, forward strand.
AAGCCAGTATTCATAGTCGATTCTTGTATTTAAGACTGTCTTAAGTACAATTTTAAGCTTTCATAAGTCAATCCGAGGACTGTGTTAGCATCTTAAGACATTATTTAAGATAGTTTTAAAATAAAAACGAACTATGGATATCACCCCATATTTAGCGTTTCTCACAATTGGCAGAATTTTTACCCTTTAAGCTGATTCTACATTAGTTGCAAGCCGATCGTAAGTTTGTTGCGACAGCCAATCTGAAGCTTGCATTTTGAAATCAACGCTTCATATTGGTTGTCGCAAACAAACGTGCGAACGGTTTGTAACTAATATAGAATCAGCTTTATAAAGGTGCATTTTCGCGAACTGCTCAACTGGCTATTTTAGCGACAAAAAAGATCACGTGACGATTTTTATCACAAAACTATTAGAGCAACAATTTTACATGAAAAAGGACAATTTTACATGAAAGAAGCGTTAAATTTGATATTTGAGCGACAGATTCAATATGTTTTTTTTTCATGTATTTGCGATATTAATACATTGAATTAAACAGTTATTAGATTATTTTGATTGCACATCGTACTCTCTATCTGGATCAGCAATAAAAAAAGAATAAATTAGATTATGTATATCGCAGTCAACAAGTGGTCGATACAATATGTCAGCACTGTCAATAGCATTTAAACGTTTAACGCTTGTAGTTGAAACTGTTCAAACTATTAAATTTCAGTTACTGGATAACAAGTGACAAATCTGTCGCTTCAATTGCTTATTTTAACAGTACATGAAAATGTATCTTTATGCTCGTTTCCACCAATGTAGATTAACTTTAATCTCAGTTCAACTTACTCTTCGTCTTTTTCTAGTTCTAAAGATTAGAAAAAGACAAAGAGTAAGGCTGGAATCAGACCATGCATTGAAAAATGAGATTGAAGATTGAAAAATTGAAGTTTGACTAATCAGAACAAAAGGAGTCAAAAGGAGCCTTTTTTATCCTCATTGGTGAAATTTCAATCTTTAATCTTTAATCTTAATTTTCAATGCATAATGTGATTCCGGCTTAATTTGAGCCGAGATTAAAGTTAATGTTAAGTGTAGTTAGTGTATAGTCTATGTTGTTGGAAATGGGCATTAATCTCTTATCGACATTCAAAACAGAGACGAAGATTCAGGCCTGTATTCATAGTCGGTCTTATTTTTAAAAACTGTCTTAAGTATAGTCTTAAGATATCATGAACCAATCAGAGAGCCGTATTAGCGACTTAAGACATTACTTAAGATAATCTTAAAATAAGAATCAACTGTGAATACCGGTCTCAGAGAGAGATGCTTACAAATTGCACACACCATATTATTCCTTCTACTATGATCTTAAGCCTGTCCACGATGCTAAAAATCGGTCCGAGACTTCGGATGAAGAAAGAATTGACCAATGTGATAAAATTGTTCAAATATGATTTGTTAATTTTTTTCTCTATCCGAGATCTCAGACCGATTTCTAGCATCGTGGACATCAGGCTTTAGACATTAATCTTACATAAGATGCGTTCGGCAATGTAAATCTGAGATGCGAGCTAGCAGATGGCGAGCTTGATTACGTGCTTTTCAAGCAATCCGAGTGCTAAGAATTAATTCCGAACTATAGAGCTGTAAACTATCCTTTAAGATTAGATTATAAAATGAAATTGTTTATTTTTACGAACAAATAAAAAATACCTTATTAATTGAAAATTTCTTTCGCTTTACCAGAAACTGATAATAATTTTATATACTAAAAATAGATCGTAAAGGGTGCCGTCTCACGTATACGGAATCGGAACGACGGATTTCTTATTAGAAAATTGAGTTCACTACAATTCCGTTCCGTAAGAAATTTCTCTACCCGTCCCATGTAGCCGGAACGGAATGGAAACAGACGGAATATCGCTTCAATTGCAAGCTAATTTGCTTAATTTAATCGATATTTTGTTATTTTAATGCGATTAAAGTAGTAATATGCATAATTTGTGCAATTATCTTAATATATCTTATAATTACTTTGAATATCAAAAATACTGAATTATAACGCTGATTCTACAATGAGTCGGTAATCGGTAGTCCTAAGTCTTATCGATGTTGACTAGTCTTATCGAAGTTGACTGATAGCTAACTTGTACGACTAATACTCGTATTCATAGTCAGGCCTTATATTTAAGGCTTCCTTAAATTTATCTTAGATACTCTACGAATTATTTCATTAGTTGCTGAGCATCTAGAGATAAATGTAAGGAATCTTATTTATTAAGTATAAGGTCTGACTGTGAATATGGTGTAAGATTTTTGACTAGCGATTTATAGAATCGTATAAGAGTGAGATATATTCTATTACCAAAATTCCATTGCGTTCCGGCTGCATGGGACGAGTAGAGAAAATTTTTACGGAACGGAATGGCATGTTCAGCTGAGTTGGTTGAATCTAAAAATTGAAACGAATATTCAGAAACTTTTTTTTGTATCCCTCTACAACGATGGATGAAATAGTATTATTACTAATGTTAAAATTATTGCGAAAGGCAAGAAATGTGCCAAGTTGACTATTCTGATATTTAAGAGTGTGGGGAAATTTTATTTCGCTTATAACGTTTTATTGCAAAAATATACAAGAAAATGAAAATTTTGAATACAGTCAATGTTTACACAAAGAATGAGGCGCAAGTGACAATTTAATCCTTAAAATGCAAACGACGATCGTGAGAAGTTCTTTAATTACTTCAAAATGACATCGGAATTATTTAAAGAATTGGTATTATAGAATTGGGTATTGGTTGGACTATCTTTATATATATATATATATATATATATATATATATATATAAATAAAAA
>NW_012130074.1:3126984-3156024 GCF_000143395.1 Atta cephalotes
ACGTAGTGTAAGTAAGTTTACTTATTACTTATAAGTACTATACGTAGTATTAAGTAATAGTAGTATATATAGTAGTAGTTAGGTAGTATATTATTATATATATATATATATATATATATATATATATATATAAAAAACAGAATATATCGTATTGAAAAATAAGAATTATTATTAATTTTCTTCTTCAAAATTATCAAATTCTCAACCATCAATAATAGCTGGATTGATATAGCCCGCAATCGACATGACATTCTATTGATTCCGTATCGTCTCTACCGTTCTGGCCATGATTCTGATAGTTCTGATATAGTAGAGAAATTTCTTACGGAACGGAATGCTAATGAACTCATTTCTAGTAAGAAATCCGTTCCGACGTTCCAATTCCATGTACATAGGATGGCACCCTTACATGAATGTAGCAGACTCATATGCAAGGTGTATTTTCTTAAAAAAAATACTACATTGCAAAATAAATTTCAGCAATTTATAAGTTATATCACTTGATTTATATTCGTTAGTCTTTAAAATATTAATGCAGTTTGATTTTATTTCATTCTATATGCGCAACATAAGCTTTGATTTAAAAATTAACTAGCAAATTCTTTGTTTTCAAATAACTTCAAATTTATAAAGAAGAAAAGAATTAAAAACTTACTTTCCTCATTAAATATTATACATAATGTTGTACTCTATCAATTTCTATTTGATAGCATTTGTTTGAGCGTTTGTAAACTCAGACATTATAATAGTTCAAATACATATTCTTCTATTGTAAAATAGAAGTATTAAAAGAGATGAATGATATGTGTTAACGAATCAATTAGATACATTATCATAAATATATAGATTATGAATTTAATTTAAGCGCGAAAATCTGTATTCGCTTTGCGAGTTCAGTCTTTGAATCCGGAGTGGATCGAGCAACTCGATTGGCTCTAGAAATATTAATACCGAACGCAGATGAGATGACATGTAGCAGATAGATGCGAGTTGTCAACAATTTTCGAGGTAAAAGAGCAAACGGACGCTTCCGATTTGCAATACTGAATGCACCTACAGAAATTTTCTAGGGAGAATCTGGCAAATGTCCTCCATGATGGGACAAACTGATCATTTCATCCTTGTCATTTACCGAACGTTAAACAAAGATACAAATTTTGTCACATAATAGCTGAATCAATCAAAACTTGAATATTATTTTGCCAGACTCTCTCTTAAGAGTTTTTAGTCGTACATGTATGTAATTAGTAGAGGAAAGTCGCCTATTATGAGATAAGCGCATAATATGAGATAGCAGCGTTTCTGCTAAACTAATAAACGCTATCTATTGGTTTCATCATTAATTTGTTACTCTTGGATTGAAAAAACTATTTAGTAGATAATTCATTATTAGATCATGCCTGTAATCAATGTAAAACAAGATTTTAGAATTTGGATGTCTTCAAGTTTCATTAAAATGAAAGCATTTAAACCTTGTTTATTATTTAATAAATAAATATTTGGCAATAAATTCTTCATGTAATGATAAGTAAGATAATAGAAAAATATGGGATATGTTGAATTGTTTAATTACAGAAGTTAGATTTGATGATCGTAAAATCATAAGGTGTGGAAATCATAATATGAGATACCAAGGGTATCACCTTATAGTTCCTAATATGAAGTAACTAATGGTCCTATGTTATAGTGAAAATCGCTAAAGTATAAATGTTATTGTACAATAATAAAAAAGACAACTGGAATGAACGTCAAATGCTTATATCTGCGATGCATGATTCAAACTATTTGAAAACGAGGATGTAATCTATCTCATGCTCATTTTTCGCACGCTGTATTTGTTTGTATTTTAGAAACATTAAATAAAGTTTTTTAATTGCAATACTGATATACTTTTCGTTTTACTATCGATTTCTCGAAGCATCTCATATTAGGAGCATTTTTTTAACTTTATGATTTGCTCCTTTTTCACATTCTTTAATTTAAAAAAAAAATGGAATTTGAATTAAATTTTTATGTAATGATATCTTAAAGCTAAATTCCCTTCAAAATGATCTATTATTTTTTTAAATTAATTCTGCCTATAGACTTTTAGCATTTATTCAAAATAAATTCGGTATCTCATAATAGGGGCCTTTGCTCTATTCCCGTGAAAGGTTGAATACATAGGGCTTTGACGCTGCTGAAGTCGTAACAAAAAAAATTTTAATAACATTTACTATAGTAAGAAAAATAATCAAATGATGAAAAATAATTTGAATTAAAACTTAAATAGAAAAATAAATAAGAAAAAATTATAGGAATAGAATTAAAAATAAATGTCCGAAATATTATTTATTAATTTATTACATTAAAGTGAATAAAAGTTCACAAGTATAATTTATAAATTTAATAAAAAATATTATTAAAAGTATACAAAAAAGTATAAAAAAAAATTAAATATTTGAATGCAATAAAATTATATTATAGATTATGCAAAGAATATCAGTAAGGAATATTCACTCAATATGATAATAATAAATATATAATTTGAAATTAAAACTTTTTTTAGTACGAAAAAAAGAAAATTGTTGATTTTGAATTATAATATCACAACCATTTTGAATTATCCTATTTATAGACTAAATAATTTAAAAAGCATAAATAATTTAAATAGAATTTTCAAAACCTATAATTCTATATAAAATTAAAAATTAATTTTATCTTTGGCTTTTAAGATTCATTCCTTAAAATATTTTTAATCTCATATAAATTGGTTAAATTTTGTTGAGTGTAGCGGGAATTTCCGTTGCAATGTCTAATCACTGTATCCAAACACATTTGCACTTTTTGAATGGAATCTTCAAGCATTTCACATAACTGAAAATAATTAAAAGAATAATGAATCCATCTAGATTATTGTTACTTATAAAAAAAACTTACGTCTTCTGAGTCTGCTTCTCCTTTTCCTGATTTTGTTTTCCTTTTCTTATTTCTCTTATTTTCTTCTTCTTCTGTTACTGCTGTATCATCTTTATTCTGTAGTCTTCTTATTTTATTCTGTAGTACTGCTGTTATTCTTCGCTGTATTCCTTTTCTTTCTTCTTCTATTGCTTCTTCTTCTTCTTTTATTATTTGCACTATTTGTGAGTCAGTTAAACATTCGTCTTCACTCATAACTCTCTGGGAGTTCAGCCAGTCTTGAACAGTAATTAATTCTACGGTTGTACCAAGCTGATCTTTTAAAAAATTGTGAAAATGAATAGTGAGATCTTCATAACCTCTCAATTCGTAGCAAACATCATCAACAATTTCAATGTCATCATTAGGTGCAAGAACTTGTAAAATATCTGGCCATAACTGAAAGTATGCATTAGTTATTAAACATAAATAATAAGAAGTATGCATTAGTTGAAAAATTAAAACATTTTTTTACTTACTGCTTTCCATGATTCTGATATTGTAGATTTATTGACTTTATTCCAAGCTGTAGTAATCCAAAAAATGACATTTCTAATACTAAGTTTCTTCATAGCTACTGATAGATTAGTTCCAATATTGAACTGATCGATAAAAAAAGACATTACACTGGTTCGATATAAAGTCTTGAGATTTTGAAGAACCCCTACATCCATGGGTTGTATTAAAAGCGATATATTAGGGGGAAAAAATTCAACTCTAATTTCATTATGCCATAAATTTTTTAAATGTCCATCACGATTGTCCATGAACAATACTGCTTTGGGTGGTAATTCCATGTTCTTCAAAAAACTTTGTACTTGTGGCACAAATTGTTCCTTAAACCATTCCTCAAACAATGATGCTGTCAACCAAGTATTTTTTTGGCTTTTATACACTACCGGCCGAACAGTTAAGCTTTTAAAACCACATAATTTGGCATCTTTCCCTATTAACACTAATGGTAATTTTAATGTGCCACTTGCATTACTGCAAATCATGATAGTTACTCGTTTTTTTTTAATTTTAAATCCTGCTAACTCATTGTTAGTATCACCATATGTTTTTTTTGGAATTTGTTTATAATTCAACCCCGTTGCATCGCAATTGAAAACTTGATGTGGTGTCAAATCTTCATTTTTTATTATATCCAAAAAAATTGTCTTATATTTTTCAGCACCTTCACTATCTAAAGAAGACATACCGGTAGTAAAATCAGTTCTAATTTTGTGGCGTACTTTCCACTTATCAAGCCATCCATTGCTTGCTTTAAAAATACTTTCACCGCCAAACATTTTCCAAAATTTCATTGCCTGCATTTTTACTGTTGGACCACTTATTGGAAAATCTGTAGCACTGCGTTCTTGGAACCATAACCATGTAGCTTTGTCGATTGAAGTATGAATTGGACTTTTCATTCTTTTTTTACCTTTTCCTTCTTCATTGCTAGTTTTTTGCCATTGTCGGAAAGAATCTCTACTTTTTATCCAATTTTTTATTGTTGTTTTATGAACATTAATTTTTTCGGCAACAACATTCATTGGGGTACCTTGGCTCACTTCATGTAAAGCCCATAACTTGGTTTGCAAGTCAACACATTCGAGTTTTTTACGTACTTTTACTTTGTTTTGACTCATTTTTACTTATATCACTTAATATTTACTTAATTATTATATGTAACATTTATTTAATCATATATTAGACATAACCTTTAATTTTTTTACCTACAGCTTAATCATAGAATGCATTTCAAGTTACGCATGAAACGCATGATTTATTGTTTTATCCTTCTTTATTTGATGAACAACAAGGATAAATGATGCATCATGCGCTTCATGCGAAACTCGGAACACATCCCTTGAGGTAGGGTGCTTTCCAGCAAGGACGCAGACACAATGTAACACAATAAATCATTATGTCCTTGTTGTTTGCCTACGTTAAACAAGGATAAAACGATTCACTGTGTTACAGTTTCTGACTGTGTTTCTTGCTGGAAAGCACTCCTAGAATCTCTTGGGTACGTTCCACTTAACGTCTGCAACGTTCGCAAACATTAGGATGCGAATACATGAAACGCGGAAATGCGGAAACACGAAAGATAAAATTAACTAAACTTTACTAAATTTCCCGCCTTTCTACGTTCTGTTTCGCTTGTTTTTAGCTATGGTCAAAGTCTCGCTACAAATGCTTTGAAACGTTTAATGGACCAATTAGAAGAAAGAATTTTGCAACTGATCAAAAAACTGTATCCGTAATATTAGAAAATAAAGGGTATGGTCAACGCGATGCTGCAAATGAAGCGTTTTTTAATTGGTCAATTTAAAATTCTTTCTTCTAATTGGTCCATTAAATGATTTAAAACGTTTGTAGCGAAACTTTGACTACAGCCTACATGGAACATAAGCATTGTTTGTTTTGTCTCTCGAGGTTTGTTTGCTTCGCATACTTCAACATGTAATATGTTCCTACTATAACTCTTACTCATTCCAACGCACTTAATAAAGTGAGTAGGAGCTCTGGTAGGAGCATGTTAGAACATCGAGCTTGCAATGCGAACAAACCTTCGGGAACTCGGGATCGCTCCGAATAAATCTAGCGTACTTAAAATGTAGGAATTCACACTATAATATGAATATTAGATGTCGTACGTAGTAAATGTGAATCCTATATTTCAAGTACGATTCATTCAGAGTAGCTCCCGAGAAACAATGCTACAATTTGAGCGGAAAAGTGGAAAAACAGGAAATTATAAATTATTAATTTTTAATGGAATTCATTGATTAAAATGCTTGGATTCAATACATAAGCTAAAAAGATAAGCAAATTAATAAAAATTGCAATTAATTAAGTGAATAAAATTTTTTTAATGCATAGTGTATAAACGAATCAACCAATCAAAATCTTTCTTTTCTTCCCATTTCATGGAAAAGGAGAATTTTGATTAGATGATTCCTTTATCCACTATTCATTATGCGTTATGCATGAATCTGTTTTCCCAGTCTAACAATAAGCCATTAGTCATAAATCAGAAGTTAGAAGCTGGAAATTGATCAATTACAGTCGTCAATTTCTAACTTCTGACTAATGGTTTATTATATAATGGCTATAAGGGGGAAGCATAGATGCATAAGAAAATGTACAATTAAAGTCCTTTGTTTCTTTCCTTTCCATAAAATAAAGAATTCTGATTGGTTAGTTTTCTTATATCTTATCTGTTATGCATTATGCAAGATGCTGTGCTTCCCGCTTAAGGATATATCCACATGCAAGAGTCTGTGTTTCCCCGTCTTAGGATCATTCCACACAAACTTGCATAGCCGAATAAACATACGCATACAGAAAATTATCCAATCATATTTTATGTTTGCCTTTATAACAAAAATGTAATTGCAAGTATTGTACATTAGTTGCAAGCTGATTGCAAGCTAATCTGAAGCTTGCATTTTGAAATCAACGCTTCATATTGGCTGTCGCAACAAACTTGCGATCAGCTTGCAACTAATGTAGAAGCTTAATACATAAGAAAATGAATCTGTGTTTAAGAAAATAATCTGTGCTTCCCGCATATGGTTATGCGGCTCTGCAAGTTTGTGTGGAATGGCTCTTACTGTTATTTCAATTTCTGTTAGATTACGTAATCTAAAACAGTATCCTGATTGATTCATTAGCTTAAGTTTACATCTTATGCATTCTGTTATGGAATTTTATGTGCGGCAGCCCTAATGATTTCTGCACACTGGACGTGGAAACTCTTGTCGCGCGACAAAATGTGATGTGTTAGTCAATAAGTTTGCAACTTATAATGTGTTTATGGCCGCAGCACAGACTCTTGCATAACGCATAATGCATACGAGAATCAACTAATTCTTCTTTTCTATGGAATGGAAAGAAAGGGAAGGTTCTGATTAGTTGTTTCGCTTATGCATTATGCGTTATGTAAAAGTCTGTGCTGCGTCTCATTGCTGCGCGACAAACATTTCCGCGTCCAGTGGGCAGGAGCCCACATAAAGGCTTAAACACAATGGGAAAAAGACACACGAAACAGAGAATAATAAGCTGTCCAATCAGAGCTCTGAGATATAATATCGAATTTATACACCAGAGCTCTGATTGGACGGCTCGTTATTCACTATTGCCTGTGTCTATTGTGTTTAAGCCTTTAGTTATCTATTGCATCGTCGGGAGGTGATTGGTTACTTCATTACTTCCTATTCTATCATGTTTTGCGATCAAGGATTCTGAATATCCTTCTCTGTTCTTATCTTGTATATCGCTTGATATATGCTTTCGTTTATATACTTGTGTGTGTGTGTGTGTGTGTGTGTGTGTGTGTGTGTGTGTGTGTGTGTGTGCTTGAATTCGTATTTGGTACATATGTACACAACCGCGTAATCGGTGTATACATATATAGGCATAGTGGAGCCCCAGAGAAATTCTTGTGTTTATTAATAATTTCTCTCGACATTGTATAAAATAGAGCCAGAAAGAGCCGATTTAGAATTGGCATAATTAGAGATCGTTAATTCGTAGAATCTTTCATGCATCTGTTCTTTTGATCCGATTATAATTTCGGATGATTGTAACTTGAATCTTAATTGTGGCGGCTCTTTGCAAAATGCACAAAAAGTGGGCAGAGATATATTCTTGAAGAAAAAAAGTCCGGTTTCTCGACTTAATCAATTATTGCGAAAAGTACAAGACAAAATTTATCTTATACTTCAATTGTTAAAATGGCTGCATCCTTGTCAGGTGAGTTGTGAATTTATTTTATAACGATCTTTCAAATTTGCAATTTTAAAATTATTAATTTTCAAATTATTAATTTATAACGGTTGAAAAACGCATAAATAATAAATAATGTCATCTTTTATTCGTACTAAATGATCTTGTAATTTAAAAGTTACATTTATGATGTTTGTAAATTTGAGAACTTAAAATAACTTTTACAGGTTTTACTTTTCCTTTTACTTCTTTAACATATAATTGTATATCAATTTTTTTATAGCTTATTGGGTAAAGTTTTTCAAAGGGGCTGGATTTTCTCAAGATGTGGCCACTAAGCATGCAGTTGTGTTCTCAAACAATCGCATCAAACCAGATATGTTGCCAGACTTGGATAAACCTAGTCTCAAAGAAATGGGTATCACATTAATGGGCGATATGATTGCTATTTTGAGATATGCCAAGAAAGTAGTAGAAGAAACAACCTGCGAGAGATTTTTAGTTGATTCAGAAGACACACTTCCAACTCCAAAGGTTTCTGTATCAAAACCTATTATGAAAAAAGGAAGCAAGGAAATTGGAAATAAGACTATGGTTTTAGCAACATCTAAAACAGACTCTACAAAGAAGATAGTTAAATCTTTATCTGCAACAAAAAAGATTTTGACTATAAGGAAGCCAATTTCTGCCCCAGTTACCACTAATGCTGTTAATCAAAAGCCGATATCTGTCAAAAGAAAACTGGCATCGGAAGAAGACAATGATGAAGACAATGATGAAGATAACTGGAATATTTCAGAGAAGAAAGTAAAAACGACAAATGGTAGTGAAGATAATATTGAATACACTGTCGCAACACCGAAGGCAATAGTAAGAACTCAGATACTTAAAAAACCTGTTGAACAAAAACGAACAGTATTTGATAGATTAGGCGATAGCTCGGTCACAAGCACAACTAATTTAGTTGACACGACGCCTACTTTCAATATTACTGGAGTTAGTAAAGAAGTATTTAAGAGATCTACTAGTGTTTTTAAGCGTCTTGGTGACATAGATGATAAGAAGGATCAGACAACTACTGCAGGAATACTTAAGAATGGATCAAGTATTACCAATACGCTAGGCATACTGAAAAATCGAACATCACCTAGCGTACGCACGTCAATTATAACGACAAAGAGAGTCATGCCTAAAATTACCGGCACTATGCATGCCGATCACGAAGTTAATAAGAAGATTACTTTGAATAATACAAGTCGTATACTAAAACTGAAAAAGGAAGTACCTAATGTTAAATCAAATATTGAAGGTATTTCAAAAAAAATATCTACAGTCACATCTGGCAAGTTAGGTTTGTATATGTTAAATTTTACCAGTAGGTAATTGTGTAAAAGGGAATGATTTTTCTTGATTTTATTATTGCAGCTTCAGAACGTCTTGTCTCAATACCAGCCAAAGCACGCTTGGGCACAACCACTGCCAAACAAGTGACTTTCAGTAAAGTGGCAACAGTGACACATGTCAAAAGGGCAGATGTTTTCAGTCGCTTGGGTATTTAAGTTTGGCTTGATCCTCCCTATCAATCGCGAACAAGCAATGGTTTGCAATCGAACTGTTATTTGTATAAAGTTAGAGTTTTCCGAATCAATGCATTAATATTGATTAATGCTAATCAAGTGATTGATTGGACTTTTTTTTATTACGAATGGGTATATCCAAAGGGTGTTTTCCAATTGTAAAATCACTAGACACTTTCATGTACACGATGACACAAGTTACGTTCCATTCAAGTAATTGATGTAATCGTCAATACAACATCCATACTCAGCCAGAAGGCTACTAGCCAGTTGTGCAAGCTTGTGTTTTCTAGTAACCATTACATATTATTAATCGCGGTTATAAATAAGGTTGAAGTGATTGGCATTTTTGCTTTTTTTCATTCAATGAAGACAGTAAAAGATAAATTTAATCTAATTCTATCTGAAACCAATTGAAATTACACAGCGTACACATTCTGTTCTAATCGATTTATACATTTCGTGCATTACAGTGTATACTGTTAGAAATGTTCTTAAATTAAAATTTAATGAAATTTATATAATTTGAACTTAATTTCATGACATTACATTAAATTTAATGTATTTTTCATGAAAATTTAATGTACACGTTCATTACATTTAAATAATTACTGTAACTTAATTTTCAGTTAAATCATTCATTACTTTTTCGTTCATAACCATCCTTTTCATTTACATGTAAAGGAAGTGGTTACATTTCTAACAGTGTATGTTAGTATTAAAATGTGTTAAGCAATTGAAAAGCACCCAGAGGCTTGCAAGGCTATTGCAAGGTTATGGTAAATGACTTATAGAATGTAAATATAATAAGAGACTTACGATTAGATTTATAATTTAGTGACGCCATGAATTGCTCGGTCATAAAGAACGCAAATTGTATACTATAATATGCAGTGCAATGTATTTTTTTATTTAGAAATTTCTAAAAGATTATTCAAATTTCTACTTTTTTCTTTTTTTTTATTTAAGACATTTTAAAAGACGATTCGATTTTGTATAAAAATGAAATAACTAGAATTATGTCCTATAAGATACAACTGTATTTTAAACTTGGATTTATGTGTAGCCTTTTTGACTTTAAGGAAAAAAAAAGAAAGTTTTATGGAGTATTTTTCCTATACTATATTGCTTTCTATGTTTTGATAATACTCCGAGATAACGATATATACAAGTACATGTATGGACGGCAATTAGATTTGCTACATTTTGAGAAACGACTTGTTATATTTTTAACTGTATTTCCTATAACTCAATTCAACACCTTTTGCTCTTCCTGCATAATAAACATTTATTTGTTTTATAATACATAAATATTGATATGAAAAAAAAGAATAAGCCAAAAGTGTCCTATAAATATTCTATTATCAACGTTTATCGATATTTTAAGTATTGATAAGTATGACTTGTGATAATAACAAATTGATGTAATTATATAAGTGTTTTGTATAACTGAACCATTGCCATATAATATTAATTTGTTGCTATTTTATATTTCGTAAGTGAATATTGAAAAATTTATTTTTATAAGATTTCTGATAAATCTGAACAAAGTTAAAAAGAGAGAACTCACGAAATATTAATATTAACAAAAATGTTTGTTTGATATATCAACAAAAAGATATTCATCAGCAAATGTTTGGGTTTTTCATTACTATTAAAATTTTAAGATCTAAGGAGAGAATTAGTGTACTTTTCAGTAAATATCTATATGGAAGCAATAATCTCTTTATAATCTTTATTATAAAAAATGTAACACACACACGCGCGCGCGCGCGCGCGCGCACGCACGCACGCACGCACGCACGCACGCACGCACGCACGCACGCATGCATACACACGCATTAATGATTAGTACATTTTTATAATTGCATAAAAAATTTCCATAAAAAATTGTCAAGAAAGCCCCAATAAATACACGCGAAAATATATTTCTTTTTTTAAAAGTATGTTTATTTTTATCAATATATGTATATAGAGTAACTTTTTAAATCTCTGTTTAATTTACTTCTTATCTTTTTTTAATTGGAAAAAAGTAAAAAGTAAATTAAACTGAGATTAGTTAATCTTAATAAAAATGAATATTACATTGGTTTTATATTGGTAGAAATGAATATTAATGAGACGAATGCTTTTACATCAAATAATCTTTATTTTTGAAATTTATCATTCATTTTTTTTCTATTTAAATACATGTGAAAAGAAAAAAAAAGAAATGAGAAATCTTAAGTTCTTTATCTATTCTTTTGCTAAACTATCTAACATCTCGTGTACATTTGGACTCACTCGTAGTTCGTACTCATGATTATCGCACTCATCGAATCAAATTCGTAGTCCATTTGTATTCATTCGCGCTCATTCACTTGGCTTCAAACTTGTCTTTTAATAACATCTTATTGGTGGATATATAATTTCTTATCAATGCATGATATGTATAGAATAAATAATGATATGTCTCTCTCTTGTCAATATAAAAAGTTTATTCAGCAGCAGTCAGCCCTAAGTGAATTTTAATGATCGTCAAATGAGTCTAATGGGCCTGAGAATAAGGCTCTAAAAACCCTATCGATTAGTTGATATGATTAGAATTAAACAATTTTATTTATATATATATATATTTATTTATTGATTTATTATCACAATTATTCATTCATTATTAAATGCTGTGTAAATAAGCATATACAAATAGCATCTTTTTCTATTGATTATTAGTCGATGTTGTATGAATGACGGAACGCGGATGATACCAATAGAAGTGCAATTTTATAAATAAAAATGGAATATTATTATCAGATCTATCGGATTCGCTTGATAATCAAAAATTTTCTCAGGATTGGACTCATTAATAAATACTTTATCAGTCTGTTCCAACTTTTGGTACTGTTCCAAGTAGCCTAAATCGAGCAGAAGCGAACGCGAACAAGCACGAATGAAGAATTACGAACGAACTTGAGTGCGACTGATATTGTCAGTACAAACGAGTATCGTTTCATCAAATGAATATCGACGAATACCTTCTGTCTTTCTTGTCGATATATTTATCAAAGGAAAAGCATTCAGTGAAGAAAGAACTTATTGTTACCTATTATTAATGGTAAAGTGTTTGTTAAGTAGAAGACACGGATACGATTCCCTAATATCACAACGGGATCTTTTTGAAAGGAAACATTAATCCACTTTAATAAACGCATAATTATCCAAAAACAAATCCAATGCAATTCAGCAATATATTGTGTTATTAAATCTTGTCATAAACCATGATACTTTATCCCAATAGAACGGAAATTTATAGTAGAAAAGAGAAAAGCACTTGTTCGTGATCGTTCATGTTTGATCAGTCTGAATAGATTAACATTTTCTCAGTCGAGACATTCGTAAAATTCGACCTTCATTGAAGTCTTACGTTTTATTAAATAGACATAATACAAATATATCATACACACACACATATATATATATATAATAATAAAAAAAATTATAATTTATAATAATAATAATAAATATATTATGAAGTGTTAGTGAAGTGTAATGGAATGGCCAAACGATAAAGCTTTATTATTTATTAATGAAATTGAAAGCTTACCGATTTTATGGGATTCTTCAGATCCATATTATAAAATTAGTAGGAAAAAAAATGAGACATGGGAAAATCTTGCCAACAAATTCTGTACAACAATACTAGATGTTAAAAAGAAATGGCTTTCGTTACAGGTAAACAAATATATTTGTTTTTTATATACCAGTATTTTATTGCAAAAAGTAATTATAACTTTGAGAATTATTGCGTAATTATTTTATATTCGATGAGTTCAACATGAGTCTTTAATTATTGATAATGAATCTATGAGTACTTTTTCTAGGCGTCATACAGAAGAGAGAGAATTAAGATGATTGATTCTGCAAAAGGAACTGAGAAAAAAGTATCGTCAAAATGGTTTGCATATCGTGCAATGACATTCTTGGGGGATCATTATAAACCAAGAGGAATAAGAAATATTTCTGAGGTAAAATAAACATACATTTTATAAATTTCTTTTAATTTTAATTTTGAAAGTAAAATTAATGTTCAATTTTAGTATATTTTCTCTTTTTAAAATAGATTATGAATTTTCATAAACTACTTTTTTTTTTTAGAAAAAATAAACTTTAGTTTCCAGTATTGTTTTTCCTTCGAACCATATTATTATTTGTTCATTCTGCTCTTCAAATTATATATTCAGTCACAAAATTTTATATCTAAAATTTAAAATTAATTATATATAAATACTGCTAAATATAATTACAATTTTTGGTAATATAACTTATCAAAATAATTACTAAATAAATTATATCAAAATAATTATAGGCCCGTATTCACAACGCGCTTTTATCTTTAAAATTCTATAATCTGCATAACGTAAAGTTATAGTATGTTGGTATATTTTACGTTATGCAAGTGCTAACATTGTAAGCGTGTTTTGAATACAAGTCATAATGTATAATATATGGTAATGTTGTCGTTATTTCAGACTTCTGAAACATGTCGACAGGAAGAAAGTAGTGACCTTAAGGATCAAGAAGGTATTAATGAAACAGACATAACATGTCCGAAAGTAGAAGCTACATTACACGAACCAGAGAGAAGTGTACGATTGCATAATACCTCGTTGCGAAGAAAACATTTGAAAATGTTTTATTCTCCAGAATTAAATAACCCAAAGAAAAGAAAGATTAATGAAGATAAGCCAAGTGAAATGTATATTTTAAAAGCTACTGTTGCAGAAAAAGAATGTCAACGAGATGAAAATGAGACTTATGGTGAATACGTGGCACTGACACTGAAGAAATTAGATAATTATTCACGTATAATGGCTAAACATTACATTAATGAGATTCTTATAGAAGCAGAATTAGGGAAATACAAAGATTCGATTCCTCAAAGATCGCCTATATCCACGGCCTATTCTGCTATTTCACCATCGCTTTCTGTATATTCTTACCAATCCGGAAGTTCCAATAATGTGGTTTCTTCTGAACCGAATCTGTGATCACCTGATGAACTAATAGCATTAAAAAATTATTTCTCTTTCTCAGTGCGTTGTCTTTTGTCAGTCGTAATCTCTTCTGCATCTGATATTCACTGATATATGGGACCTACAGTTTTTAATTCCGAATAGCTCAAGGTGGAAGAAATACTTTACCATGGAACGGTCTCGGAAGAGATTATCGCAAAGATTCTCTTAATAATTAGTCATTATCTTGGTAATCAAAATGATGATCAAGTAAAATTTGATATGTGTGGTCTGAGTGGATTTGAATCCCATAGCAGCCATACGACTCTATGCCACAAAGTTATTTAACACGATTTTAAATCATTTCTATTTTCTGCAAGCTTTTGTTGAAATACATATCGAAATATATTTCTCATTTTCATTACTTTTGTAATTAATTTCTTAGAAATAATTCTTATTAATATATGTAAATTATATTTGCAAATTTTTTTGAAATAAAATTGTTCTAAAAGAAATAAAAAGAAATAAAATATTTTATTAAATAAATTTATTTGAATTATTTATAGAACTTCTGCAAAAGTTTTTATACACTTCAGAAATAATTTTCAAGATGTTCTGAACTTTCTTAAATAAGTACCTGGAAATCTTTATTTGCTAAGTGATTCTTAAATTAATAGCCTTTTTGATTTGCTGACTCTGTTCGAGATGAGTCAGCAAAGACACTGTCCCTTTTTTTTCAATAGAAATTACTTATAATTAGTGTATATATATTTTTAAAAAGACGAATTATTATAGGAGACGAATTATTATAGAAGACGAATTATAAGAGACTAATTTGTTAAGTTCTTTAATATAAATTTATGTATGTAAAATTTTCGAAGATCTCTCTTACAAAAGTAAATATAAAAAATTGCATCAATTGAAAAAATACAAAGTTATAATAAGTAATTCAAATGTTTCACATTAATGTTTCAACCAATGAATTTCATTATATTTTACGCTTTTAAACATTTTAAATATATATATTTTAATATAATTGTGAAATCTATAAAATATATTTTTATATATCGATTTTTATAAAGTTTTTAAATACGAATATATATACTAGTAGCATAGTAATCGTCTTATTAAAGATGTTAAAGTCATTTGACATCATCTTGATATTTTCGATACGAATCAAAAATCATATTTATGTATTAAAGAAAGTGATAATATGAAATTAAAATATCTAAATGATTAATCAATAATTTTCAATTTATTATCCATAATGATAATATCCATAATGATAATATAGATACTTCATAGATATAAATGTGCATATCTCTTGCAATTACTATGTTCGATTTGCCAACATTGTTTGCATATTATTTTTTTTACTAATATTTTGTCCATTGGATACATTTATGACATGATAATATTCTATTTTCATTTAAGATTATGAAGATGCATTATTATTCGTGATTCTTATAAAAAAATAGTTTTGTAGCAACACATACGATATATTATTGGGTTATAAATATGTATGCCTATTTATGTATTTATATAATATTATAAATCATAAATTTAATACTCTATTATTGACTAATAGAGTCTGATGTCTATTAAATATTGAACGGTTGAAACGGTCGATAATGTCTGTACTCTTCAATTACCTCCGAGTTCACTTGATCATGAAAATTTACCCGTGGCTGGCCGTCTTTAATAGTACCTTATCGGTGTTAAGACTCATTTTTATATGTTCGTTATTTTGTTCGTCGTAAATGTTCATTTATGATTGTTCTTGTTGGTCTCGAGTCAGCTTTTAATTGACTTTCTTTAATAGTACCTAGTGTATGTGTCGAATCATCGATTGTTTAAAAGAGAAAAGAAACAACGCGTGGACGTCCTGAATATACATACATGTGTGTCAATAATACGCGTATATTATAGATCCGTATTCTCATCCGTAGGATTTTTTCTAGTTTTCCTGTAGAAATCTGTGAGGCTGATATTTTTGGTAAAGAAAGTGTACAAGAACTGTTTTTGAGTATGCAAACATTTTATTTTTTCATTGTTGATAGAATTATAATTATACAATAAAGCTGTATCATGAAAGAAATAACGATTGGTTTAAAAGAAATGGTTATATTTAAAGTTTAAAGACAATTTTTGCTACAGATGCATGTCTATACCAAAATTTTTACACACGAAATTATTTTAAGTGCAAAAGCATAACATAAGCATTTTATTTGTTATAAATACAGCACATATTTTCTAAAATTATCAAATATTATGAATTTGCTCAGTTAAGATAAAAATCTGTATACAAATCTGTTTGTTATATTTGTATTCCATATAATTTTTTGCATTTGAAAGAAGATGAATATTTATTTGGCCATTAGAGAGAGAAAGGGTGACGAATCGAGTGCAGAAGGTGCAGGTAAAATGAATGAACCGCATGTTATGCTTTTGTATTTTATATATACGTAGCAAAGTCTTTATTATGCATCAGGGGCGTAATAGTAGGCACCCGACATCCTAATAATTATTTTTTATTTTCTATATAGTTTATGCTCTAACTAGTTAATAAGTATCACTATTTATTATTGGATTTGATATTTGAGATTATTATTTTTATTATTGTGTTTTCATTCTATTAGGAACGCAATTTCAATTAGATTTATTTATATTTTTTAGACTTGTGTCTACGTTACTAATATCTTTCCTTCTAAAATTATTTATAATAATCGAATTCGAGTCTTTTACGTGGTAAGAGCGATTGTTTTATCACTAACAAGTAACGATAATTTACAGATTTAACAATTAGTCATCCCAGATTATAAGATTTTCCAACGCATGCGCATCCCCACTAATTTTGTACGCATATATGCGTATAGTTGATTGCATAATTTGTTAAAATGATTTATTTAACTAACTTGTGCAAAGTAGAACAGTTTTTTTGGATTCTTGAGAAAAATTTTGAATTTTTTTTTATAAAAATATGTTATATCAAATAATAATATAATATCTTGATATCAATAAACATTAAAAAAAGATTTTATTTCTTTAAATATTATTCCTTTCTATATTTCCTTAAATTATTTAAAATCTTTTTATATTATTATTAATACATACTTTTTATATTATTTTTATTATAATATAAAAATAATATAATTATATTGTAATTTAATAAATCTATATTTGTCCTTTGATTGTATGATAAATTTGTATTTATAATTCGAACATATATTTGATTGAAGATTGAAATTTTTATACCTCAATAAATCTAGGGCGATATTTAAACAGATAGTCAAATCTGTCAAAAATAGATTTTACAAAATGTCTACTACGAATTTTATCGGCAGAATGCCAACAGAAATGATGCCAATAGAATTTGTTACGGAATATAATGATAAATTGATAGAAAGCGAATAGAATTTGTCATTTTGGGACCTTTAAACAATATATTCTATTAAAAAAGTGTTCAAAATAACAGATTTTGCTTGAGTTTCACTGACAATCTGTTAACGTGAACTTTTCGCTTATTGTGTATATAATTAGATTTTATTATATAAGATTTTAAGTCAGATTTTTTGTAAGTAAAAGATTTTAACTTAATAAGATATTAAGTATGATTTTATATATGTTTGTATAAGTACGATTTTGAGTACAAAATCATTTTTTTCTCTTTTTCTTTTCTTTATTAAAGATTCCGCACGAATACAAGTTTGATATAGTCAGTGAAAAAAAAAACATATAACTTAGTACAAAATTTTTCATGCATGAACATAAATATATCTATATATCTAAGCATACATAATAATTATATGAAATATGTCCATAAATGATCTTACAGTGTTCCTTTTTTTATAAAATTACTGTTTAAGATGAGAAAAATAATAATAATAATGAAAGAAAAATAATAATGAATAAAAAATAATTAAAAGGATAATTTTTATATTATTTCTTTTAGAAAAAATCAAGTTTGGAAAAATGTAGAATAATTACTCACACATAATTATATATAATATTTTATTTATAATTACGTATGAGCAATTTTTTTTGCATTTCTCTAAACTTGATTTTTTCTAAAAGAAATAATATAATATGAAAATTATTCTTTTAATTATTAGGTATACAACTTTGCTTCCGCCGTTTTTTTTCCGAAATTCGAGGCTTTATTGTAAAAAACTGGTTATACATTTATGATTCAAAGTATTGTCCATCGCTGGCCACTACTTTCTCCCATCTTTCGGGTAGCGTACGAATCCCGCGTCGAAAAAACTGGTCATCTTTTGAGGCTATCCACGAATCGATCCAATTTTTTACTTCTTCATAAGACCGGAAGTGTTGGTCAGGCCGTGTGCCATTGATCGAAACAAGTGATAGTCAGAGGGAGCAACGTCTAGAGAATACGGCGGGTGGGGTAGGACTTCCCATTTCAATGTTTCCAAGTATGTCTTGACCACTTTCGCAACATGGGGTCGAGCATTGTCATGCTGCAAAATCATTTTATCGTGTCTCTCGTTGTATTGCGGCCGTTTGTCTTTCAATGCTCGGCTCAAACGCATCAATTGCGTTCGATACCGATCGCCTGTGATTGTTTCAGTCGGTTTTAACAGTTCATAATACACTACGCAGAGCTGGTCCCAAATACAGAGCATGACCTTGGACGTCAAAATCACCGTTCTTTCACTAATAGCGGCCTCACCATAAGTATTTGAGAGCATTCGATGAGTCTCAGCCGCAGATTTCTTCATATTGAAGCAAAAAATTAAAACCTCTCGCAAATGACGAGAATTTGGCTCGTAAACTGACATTTTCAATCGAGAATAACTTTATGATGCAGACACAAATCGCAGACTAATGTTTCTATGGGGTTATGTTGATAGATGCCCAAATTTGTTGTATGACGTTTATGATCTATTTATTTCGACCACCACTTACCGCTAAAGCCATCTATAGGAAAACGGCGGAAGCAAAGTTGTACACCTAATATTTTTCGGTTTTTTTCATTATTATTTTTCTTATATTAAACAGTAATTTTACAAAAGAAAGAAGAATACATGGACACATTTCATAGATATTTATATATGTTTATGTATGTTTAAATATATTTATGCATGAACAATTTTTTACCGAGAATATTCAAATAACGATGCCTTTCATTTACGCAAATCGACACAAATGGATACAAATATTATTTTATCTTTCTTGATATTCAGTGAGTAACAAAAAATGTTTTCCATTTCTAAAAATTCAAAAAAGATGAAGAATAAGTGAATCCGACATTAAAGTTAATTTAATATATTAATGAAAACGAGCATACATAAGTCGACACTAACATCATTCTAACTTTCTTATATTTCATGAATAAAAAAGACAACATGATTCGTGTATCGATTTATATCATAAAATGAAAAGCACTCACAAAACGATACTTGTGTTGATTTATATCAACACATTAAATAGAAAGCATTCTAAAGTATTTTTAGTATAAGATACAAATATTTGTAGAAACAATTATAAAGTTACAATTATTTTCGTCAGAAACTCTTAAAAATTTTTATCTGTACTCAGCCTTTTTTTGGACAACAATCATGTATATAAAAAAAAACTTTTCCTAAGGCGGAACTTTCCTTAAGATGAAAAATGAATTTTTTTGTTAAAGATCAAAATATTTCATATTTTTACCAAAGAAAGGTTAAAATTATGTGATTTACTATTACTTTTCTCTTCTTTACTACTATTATTCTGCAACTCACGATTATTTTATTGATTGAAACTATGCTGACAATGCCAGAAATCGTTTCGAGAATAAATTAATAAATCATATTTGAACAATTCGGTCGTTCCGATTTTTAGCATCGTGAATACTCGGGTCAGTTCAAGCTCAATTAAGATTAAATGTCAATAATCTTATTTAAATATAATAAGACTGTTCTGGCGAAAATAAAAATCATAGTTTCTAGAAGGTGAAAATTAGAGGCATTTATTCTTTTTTTACGTTCTGTTGTCTCAAGATTTTTGCCTTCTCTGTGCTTCTTTATTTCTCTCCATCACTCCAATCTTTATTTTATTTATTCATAATCTATGTTAGTGTTCGTAAGTGTATAAGTCTTATAATCGAATGTGTGAAATTAGTCTATTAATGCCAACAATTCTGGTTACTGAAACAATTAACCGGTTAAATTCGAACGTTAAAATTTACTTCTACTTTCGAAAACATAAGTAAATAAATATTAATTATCTATATTATATTTATACTTGTTATATCTTGCTTGTAATAATCTTGTTTAAATATGCAATAATTTGTACTCATTTCCCGATTTTCGAAATCTTATTGCAAATATTAAAATAACGTTTATATCGGAAGATTAAGGAAATTATAGAAAGGAATAAAATAAAAATTATTGATAAATTAAATTTCTTTGTCATATAATTATGCATACAATTAACAAACAAAGATTGATTTACGAAACATGTTGTCGGTAATGAATCGATATGAACTTGATGCCTAGCAACAAAAAATAAGACGTAATATATATTTTTATTCATCTGAGATTTATGTTCAAGGATTTTCATTCGAGATGACTGTGTATAATGTATAATCTAAAGCACGAGGTCTAGTAATTTTTTCTTGAATCACGAATCAGATTTTAGCATTCGTGGAGCGATGGAACCCCCATAATACCCAAGCTTTTTAGCATAATACATACGTTACTGCACTGCGCTGCTCAGAACTGAGCATGCGTAGAAAAATTCTACGATTTAGGATCACTGCCCTTCACTCATTCGCGCACGGTGAATTGTAGGTGTTCCTCTTAACTAGGGTTTGCTACATTAATTTCGCACGCAAAACGCCGGCCCTTCACTGAAGATTCATTAATGATCTTGCCATATATTTTGCTTACGTGCTCGACGGTATAAATAAAATATGGAGACGTACGAGAGTCAAGTGCAAGAAAAACTGCAGGATGGAGGTAAAAATTTCGTAACTATATTCGTCCGTTTTAAATTTCGCGTATGCATGAAATTTTTTCACAGATGTGAAATTTATAACTTTTCCTGGCGTCAGAATTGCATGCGATTACCAAGTTCCCGCGCGTTTTTTTTTTACATAGCTTTAACGTTTATTGCTTTCCAATAAAGGTAGATATGGATTATAGACATAATAGACAACATGGTAGTTGAACGCGTTTTTAAATGAAACTTTGAGGAAGTAAATTTCGTGCATCGTGCACCGGAAAATTCTACGTATTATGATAATTAACTGTTAAAGAGCACATGTTGCATTGTTTTTGCTTAGTCTTATGTCTTTTTGTGTCGTTTCGAATGTAATTCAATTCTCTATCTGTTCTCAATTAACAATTCAGAAAATGGCGTTTTGCGCGTCAATAATAGCTGATAAAAACACGTCAGAGTAAAAAAATTATTGATTCATAAAATTATATATTTTCGTTTATAATAATTTACAGTTATTATTATAATATGAATTTAATGAAAATGAATAATTAATGTGTTAATTTAAATAAAAAAAATAATAATTTTTTAAATTAAATATTCTTGAAAAATATATAATTTTACTACATTATTATATTTTTTATCTATTATATTTTTTTAATACGTAATGTTAGCGTTTTTTTGTAAAAAAAAAATATTATTTTTATTTATTTATGTTAAATGTAATATAAAATTTTTGTCATAATGAGATTTTTATCAAGATAAAAAAAAATTACAATTTGCTATGTATATTAAATTCAGATAATATTTATATCCTGTCAAATTTTACATTTTAGAATATGGATTTGTTTGGCAAGACTATCTTGATGCCACAAAGAGTGTGGAAGTTCCACAGATTATGTTCCCTCATGTGGAGTTGACATTGGAGAACAGTATTGAGGTGGGCATGTCACTAGAAGTACCAGTACAAAAAAATAATGCTGAAGAAGAGCAGTCATATTGGATAGCTTCTATCGTTATGGCTTGTGGACCCCTATTACGATTACGTTATTTTGGTGGTGATGATAGATCTTTAGAATTTTGGTTTAATCTTACAAAAGAGGCTGGTCATGAACTTGGTTGGAGTGTAAAAAATAATAAGAAATTAAAACCACCTGATGTTATATTTGAGAGATCACCAGATTGTGTAGATAAATTACAAGAATTCTTGATGACTGCACGTACACTCCCACCTGAGATGTTGACAGGGGTAAGATACCAATATTTCTAGAATTTGACACTGTAATTAATACTTTAATATTTACATATTAATCATTTTCTTTATAGGATGGCTTAAGTATGACAGAAAGGATCAAACAGGGTATGAAAGTTGAAATAAGTGATGTGTTGCATCCATACAAATTATGGGTAGCTACGGTAAGAATAAAATTATAGAATTAGAAATTCATAAAGAAAAAAGTAATCTTATTTAAAACACAATTAAAAAATAAATAGTACAATTCTTGTAATTATTGTACAATAACAAAGAAAAGTAACAAAGAAATAGCAAAGTGTTTATTTCTCTTTGCTCCAATAATTAAAAATACTTATATGATAGTCTTGGAAATATTTAATAGATCTTTCTTTTTCTAGATTATTGAAAATATTGGAGGACGTCTTTTATTGAAATATGATACTCCAGAATCTACTCGTGAAGACTTCTGGATATTTTGTACGTCTGAGCGTTTACATCCGTATGGATTTACGTCTAAATCAAATTCCACTTGGTTTTTGGAACCACCTAGTTCGATAATCGATATGCATACGTATGAAGAATGGAAGGACTTGTTAGAATCTAAACCGAAAGATAGTGAACTAGAGCGAGACTTATTTAATAATAATATAGATCATTCAAAACATAGTTTTGAAGTTGGAATGAAATTGGAAGCTTTGCATCCAGCAGATCGAATAAAAATCTGTCCTGCTACTGTAACGAAAGTATTTGATGATATATATTTTCTTGTGAATATTGATGTATATTCTGGATGTTTAAATGAATCAAATAATACGCTTGTCTCTAACAATTTATCTTTAGAAAATAATACATGGTTGTGCACTGCAGACCATCCATATATATTTCCAGTTGGATGGGCGCAAAACAATAATATTATG
Organism: Atta cephalotes; assembly: GCF_000143395.1. Lineage (NCBI taxonomy): Eukaryota > Metazoa > Arthropoda > Insecta > Hymenoptera > Formicidae > Atta > Atta cephalotes. Next base: position 3,150,299 of record NW_012130074.1, read on the forward strand.
TAAGTATCAAATAAATATAATGAATATGTCAATCTTAAAATAATTGATTTTATTAAAATTCTTTAAAGCTATACATATAATCGCATAAACTATTTGAATATTTTTTGTATATAATTCTTTGAGCTTGACATTATTTTGCCTGCTGAATTCTTAATCTGAATATTACAGGATTACTCATCCACAAGGTTGGACTTCAAAGACGGGAGATTTTGATTGGAATGAATACTTGGAAGCACTTCATGCTAGCGCAGCGTCTGAAAATTTATTTAGCGAACGTGCGAGTGCTATTGAGGCAGGTTTTGAATGTGGCATGAGATTGGAGGCTGTTGATCCAGAACATGAACACGTAATATGTGCAGCCCATATTAATAAAATCGTTGACAATCTGTTATGGATAAAATTAGATAACGACAAATACTTTCGGCCGGAGCACATAGTCGACATATATTCCTTACATATATTTCCTGTCGGATGGTGCGAATCTAATCACTATTCGTTAAAACCACCGCATGACTACATAGAAATCTGTAAAAAATTGGAAACGTTTGCAAAGGAGAAGAAGAAAAGCAATGTTTTGGACATACCGATATCTGAACCACGCTCTTCTCTTTGGTGTCCAAAAATATATTTTAATTATCGATGTTTCACAGGTCCCATGATATCAAAGGGTAAATTAGCGACTCTTCCAAAATCAGTGGGACCTGGACCTGTTATACTAGTCATGAGGGAAGTTTTATCAATGATAGTATCTGTTGGCTATAGGAGTGCTAGAATTTTGAAGGTTTTACAATGTGATACCAAGCCAGATCCCGGTTATCATTTAGAAGTCTTAAAGGCAAAGCACAAAAATAACACATATCGTGCGAGTGTAGCTATTGTTACATCCGGTGACATGGTAGCAGATTTCTGCAGAAATACTTGTAAAAAATTATTGGTATGCCCAAATTTATTCGGTCCGTTACATATATCAGAAAACGAATGTCCAGATGAATGTTATAAAACATCGAAAACAAAATATAGTAAGTAATTTAATATTTTAAAGAAGTTGTGTTGCACATATGCAAACTCATTATATTCATAACATTATGTAATTAATATATAAAATGCATATAAACACGCACACACACATATTTACTATTGATATTTTCAATTTTCAGCGGCATCGATTGGAACTGGAAAAAGAGGAAAACCGAAAGGATATACGAGCATCATGGTGCAAAAACCGAAACCTTGGGGTAGAAAACGTAAAAGACGACGTGGCAGATGGGCACAAAAACACAAGGAGGTTCAGGAAGAATATGATCAAGAAGATGAACTACCATATATATCGTTAGATCTGGTAAAGCATATCTCAGAGAACCTCATTGAAGAAGAATTCGATGGAAGACAACCGCTCTCAGAAATAGATATCATGATACAGAAAGGTTTAGAGAAATCCGACAAATCAGATGACGTTAAAACTGATATGGTTTCCAGTAATATTTCAGAGGATTCTGGTAGTTCATTCAATGATAGAAAGCCCAAAGATCGAGAACTGCCTAGTCCTCCAAATTTAAATTTGAATCAACACTCCACAAGATTCAGTCAAGGCACAGGAATCACTAGAGGGATTAAAAGAGATTGGGACACAAGCATAGAATCTGATTGCTCAGAAGCAGATGCCGAGTACGTGAGAATGCAAAAGACTCAACGACGACCGAAGACTCGGAAGCTCGATTCAAATCCGTTATATTGGAGCGTGGACGATGTGTTTCGATATCTCAGAAAAACAAACGACTGCAAGGATATTGCATATCGCATCAAAGAAGAAGTGAGTATATATTCCGTTCAACGAAAGAATGATCTCGGATTGGATGAAACTTTTTGCGCAGATTTGCGCAGGTCTTCATAGTCTTGTACAGCGTTACATTGCTTACTATGCGCAAACCGAGATCATTCTCTCGTTGAACAGAATTACATATATCTTAATTTTGAAAATTAAAATTTTATTTATGATTATAATTAAAAGTAATATCTCTCATTAGGAAATTGATGGTCTTGCGTTCTTGTTGCTGAATCTTCCTTCTCTTACTCAGCATATGAAACTGCGAACGAGTTTAGCCATGAAAATATGTCGACATGTTGAACAGGTCAAAGTTACATTTTTTCTACGACATATTCACGAAGTAGAACCGGAACAATATCAAATTGTTTAATTGATTTGATATAACCAATAAAACCTTCCTTTATTCACAATGTACATTACATATACATGTAGCTATATATTAGGATTGACTGAATTGATAAATTTAAATAGAATTCAATTAAGATCTTGAATCATTGAAAAAGTTTTATGTCTTTTATGTCGCATTGATATTTATTGCTGTTTTATTTTTATTTATTATTAACTTTCTCTAAGATGTGTATTTGCATCAATAATATTAAAATACTTATTAATTTGTGATATTACTATTACAGTTTCAAAGATTGTATTTCAAGACCAATAAATAATAGGCACAGTTTATTTGAACTGAAAATTGTATAAATTCAAGAAATATTAGGTATGAAGAACTGCCTTGATATGAATATGGCATTTTCCATTGTGTGTTCATTTTTATTTTAGTTATAATTATATGAAGTTTTTTTTTAAAGCTCGGAAGATTTCATGAAAAGTACAAGGATTGTGATCAAATTGATCAGTTTGTATATAAAGTGATATAAGATACATATGCATGTACTCTTTCGTTTCAGAACATAAGTAATAAAGCAGGAATGTGTAAAAGCATATTGTTCTTTTTTTTTACGAATATACAATTTTCTTTATACATAAATTTTAGTTTTAATTAAATTAAAATATTTCTTTTGTTTCTATATCAATTATATTTTATATTTTACTATAGCTTGGTGGAGACTTAAATTATGATGTTAAATAAATTATTTTAGAAGAGCTACTTTAGTATTTAAATTATAATTATCTTTTTTTTAAATATTTTTATAAATATGTAATTACATAAGAAATTTTAAAATTAAAGACTAAGATAAAATAAAGACTAAGATAATGTATATTTAAAAAAAGAAGCAGATCGTATACATAACTCCTAAGATATTTCTTTTCTTTATGTATCAATTTTATTTTGTTTTTCATCACATTGAAAAAGAAAATTATAATATTAAATTTTATTTATCATAATCTTAGAGTTAAAAGATTTAAATTAATGTTAATTATGATGTTATATTTTACTGTATGGCGATTTTGGAGTAGAGAGTTTCGTGGATGCTTTCTGAAAAGATCCGGATTTAAATCCACCAAGAACACATCAGATTTTATTTGATTGTCATTTCTGGGAAGGTAATGGCAAATCGAGAGTATCTTTGCTTGGCAATTGCTTCTTTCGATAAAATCGTTCGAAACCGATAACTAAAAAACTATAAGTTTCGTGTAACAGTGGACATATAGCAGAAAATGTTTCCAAGTTTCTAACAAAAGTCGACCGATTTGAGAAGCAAAATTAATTATTGAGGAAAGGCAAAATTAATTATTGAGCAGGGTATTGCTTTATTTGACGTATAATAAATTTAACTTTAATGTTTTTATAACTCCTTTGTTCTCAGTCTGTCACTCTAATTCATGTTATATTTTATTTTTCACAAAAACATGCAGCTACATAGGAGATCCTTATATTATAATAAAGACTAAGGATAATATATATTTCAAAAGGCAGATATGAATTATGTAACTTCTAGATTTTATTTTTAATTGAATCTTTTGTACATGATATTATATTTTATTTTTCATCGTATATTGAAAGACTTTTAAATCACAATGCTAAATTTTATTTATCATGATTATAAAATTACACAATAAAAAACATTTTATATTTGTGTTAGAAATTTGTGTTGAATGTCAATTTAAAAACACAAATAACACAATCACATTATGTTAAATTAACACTTTAATATTAAAAATTCAATATAAAATTTTATATAATATCCGAATGTTAATTTAACATAATGTGATTGTGTTATTTAAATATTTTGTATTAAATTGACATTCAATATTTCTTAGTTTTGTTAAAATACAATTTATGAGTAAATAAACAACATAAAAATAATGTTTTTTCATTCTAAGATAAATAAATAAAATGTGTCAATTTAACATATAAATATTAAATTTATTGAAACATATTTTAATTTTAATATATAAATATAAATGTTAATTTTAATGAAGAAATATAAATTATTTACAAATTGTGTTACATGAATTTTTACATGATATTTCTGTTACTGTCTAAAATATTCATCTTAAATTAACATAGAAATTTGAATGATTATTAAATTTAATATAAATTTTCCAATTGTATGTACATAAAACATATATTTAAATTATAAGATCAATTAATTATATATGTTACAAAACCATACATAAATTGCAGATAACATATACAAGTATCGGTGAAGTATCAATTAATTTATATTACCGATAATTATTTTTAAATTACAAATCTTTAAATTACAATATCTCGCCGATAACGAAGTTGAGTATCTCTCGGTATAGTAGATAACATTACCGACAAAGTAACGGTTTTCTTTCTCTTTCTCTCTCTCTTTCTAAATATACATATATATATATCTAGTCTTCCTAGGCCAGTGAGAAACCCAGAAACACCGAGCGCGGCGTGACGCGTAGAGCGCACACACGCACACAAGTAAGACGTTTACACGCACAATACGCTGAATAGTGCGGTACCGTACGGTGAGTTACGTATTCGAGTCGGTGGTTTCTGTAGTCCTTTCGATGATGCCCTGGTGATAGCGACGACGTTTTGGCACCGTGACTGCGCCACCGAATGCCCAAGGATCGGTAAGTTTACGATCAACTCGATGTCGCCGATGCGTCGCGACGGCGACGTCCGAGCGATCAATGCGATCTTACGGGTGTGCCCGCTTTTCGCCCTACCGTTCCCATTTCCATTCGTGTTTCTCGTCGCCCGTTCACGTTTGCAAAACTGTAATTTGCCGCGCCGTACCGCGTCACATCGTAGTGGTCAGTAGTGACAAAATTGTACGCCGTGGAAACGGGACGCCCTCCTGGCGACCGGAACGAGACGCGCCCGTTTCGTCAAGGAGGTTGTTAATTCGAATTAATTCTGATCGCGTTTCCGCTTCGCGGAGAGAGACTCACGAAGGACGACGAGTGAGATCATCGCGGCAAGACGTCGAACGTAATGACGCGTTCCAATCGCCTTGCGAGTGCCTGACTCTTCCTTGGATCTTCCTTGCGACATTCGAATGTTCTATGGGTTATCGATAAAACTGTATCCATTGGCGAATACGTAAGAAAAGACACGCAGTTTCTTTTGGCGGCTTTTTTTCTCCTTTTTTTCTTCTCGTTTTCATCGACGCCGGGTGTACGCCCATTTTTTTTCGCATCACCATTGGCAACCACCGTCCCACAACATCCCGGTGAATTTGAAAAATTTGGATAATTGGGTCAGCTTCGATCTTGCGGCTGATCGCGTTAAGGGTTTTAAGCGCACGCGCGTGCTCGTGTATGTTTACCTGTGTGCGTGTAATTTTGTGTTTACTGCATTGGCGAAAGCGCCACGGGGTACATGACCGCGAGTGATGTATGATTAATTGAAGAAAATCAGACCGGGATCTATATATATATATATATATATATATATATATATATATACGTCTGTACTTAACTAAAATAATAAATAATAAGAANANANNANATNNAT
>NW_012130074.1:3156044-3173492 GCF_000143395.1 Atta cephalotes
TTACTAACGTTAGTTAACGTTAAACTTAACTTAATTAACTAACTTAACTTAACTTAACTTAACTTAACTATATATATATATATATATATATATATATATATATATATATATATATATATATATATAGAGAGAGAGAGAGAGAGAGAGAGAGAGATATCTCGTTCGTTATCATCGTTCCGGATGCGACGAATTTTTCTATTTATTGATCTCCTTTTTTTTTTAAGAAAGCCGAAAGAATCCGAATGCTGTTACTTGCCGAAATATTGAAGAGTTTTCAGTCTCATAAAATCTCATTTAATATCTTCCAAAAGCTGAAACAATTTCCTTATTAAACAATGCCTAGTACGATATCCTGAGTATGTACATTATAAAAGTATGATTGTGTCAACAAGAAATACAAATAAAACGAATTTTGTATAATAGTAGTATATATATAAATAGTAGTATATATTCGTGTTCTATACATTTTTTTTCTTATAAAACAAAAATTAATATCAAGTAAATAATTAGTTATTTTACATATTTTATATATTTTATATTTTATATATTTTACATATTTTTTTTAATAAACAATCTTATAAATATTTTCTAAAGATGTAAAGTATATATGTAAGAATCAATATCATTTAATAATTTTTGTATATTTATTAAAGTGGAAATTAAGTGTGAAACACGAATAACTCATATTGTGTAATAAAAGATCGATTGTAGTGTAGTAAATCATTGTATAGTCATTGTATAGTCATTAAGAACTAAATGAAAATTAATCGGAATTAAAATATAAATGTTTCACCTTCAAATTTTATATTATGATTAGTTTTTACAAAAACGAAGGGCTCTTAATTTAAAAACAATATCAGGAGTATACAGAGCATATAAGTCAAGTATAAAGAAATATTTTAAAACATGAAAATTTAAGTGAGAAGTATATATATTATAATATTCTGTAATTAATTGAAAATCATATATATGTATGTATATATACAAATGATTAGAACGCTATATTCAGTCAAGACGGATTTTCATATATTTTTTTTAATTTATATAATTTCCGTTCGAATCCCGGCTGAAATTTTTTGCAATAAATTATTTATAAGGTTTAAAAAATTTTTATTAGAGTATCAATAATATTAAATTGCTCGTTAATTTAATTTGTGATATTACTACTTCAGCTTCGATCTAGGACTGTGTTTCAAAACCGACAAATAATATTGGCGCACAGTTTGAACTGGAAATTGTATAAATTCATAAAAAATTCTTAGGCGTGAAGATCCGCTTTCATTAAATATCACGTTTTCCATTCATTTGTTGTATTTTGGCCGTCTTCGTATTTTACTGCCAGTTATCAGTATAGTATAGTATACGTAACGGAAACTATAAATTTTCAGTAATGGCAATCAACTAGCAGTAATATACGAATATAGTCTTTATTGGTGCCTATTCTACGAATGTAGATAACCTTTAATTTCGATTCAATTGTTACCTTTTAAGGGCACACAAAAAACTTAAGCAGTAAAATTAAATAATAAACGAATTGATCAAGACCGTAAGGTCATAACGTAAACAGTACTAAATTCACAAACATGTTGATTTCTTTATCTTAAGGACTATAGTACATAAAAAATTTAAGGTAATAAAACGCAAGCAGTAAGGAAATCAACAAATTGGATTAGTTATTACGTTATAACTTACGTTATGACTTTAATAAGTCTACTGTGATTGGTCAATTCGCTATCTGCTTATGTTTTACTGCTTAATTTTTTTTGTGGATTATGGTCCTAAGAATGGAAAGTCTTAGAATTGGAAAATGGCAGGCAGAAAATAATAAACCAAAAATAAAAATAAGACAAATGAGAAGCGCGATTATTAATGCGCAAAATTATTAAATAATGATTTTATTTTTTATTGGAAAAATGCGATGTCATCGAGGAAAATTATATGTTTCGAGTCACTTTGAAGTTCTTCTCAGCAATGAATTACAAATTCATGTACTTGATACTTTATTGTAAGTACTTTTTGTGAGAGCATTTATTTCATTACATTATATTTAATTGCTATAAATTGCGTAAATATTTAATTGCTATATTTATTAAATGATAATCCAAAGTTTCAAGACCTTTATTTGTCGAGATTTTATGCTATATTCAAGGGTGCGGTCCACTTAGCATTACAAAGGCTTCGAAAGCATTTGACTGACCAATCAGAAGAAGGAATTTCATTAATTGACCAATCAAAAAATGTTTCAAAACATTTGTAGCATCAAGTAGACCGTAGCTCTAATCTGGCAATTTGTTGTTGGTGACTTGTCTTTGAGTCATGAGAGGATGTATATATGCATGCATTAAATTTGTAATTTATTGCTGAAGAGGACTCTAAAGTTGAAACGAAAATACAATTTTCATAGATCATAATTTTTCGATTAAAGAGTAAAATTATTACTTAATAATTTTGCGCATAATAACTGTGCCGTATTCTCCTTCATCTTATTTGGTTTCTATTTTTGGTTTTAATCTTGAGAATCCGTAATGAAGTTACATTTTGAGTGGTTTTAATGCATTGAATTGAAATTGAAGTTAATTTTACATTGAACTTACGGAACCGGGTCTAAGAATTAGAAAAAGATGAAGGGTGAATCGAATCGAGATTAAAATTAAATATTGGGTTGTCCGGAAAGTTCGTGCCGACTAACCAATATAATTTAATAAATGTATACTAAAATTTAATTAAATTAAATAAAATTAAATCTTCTGCGTTTCAATTTTCTTTCAATATTGGCATGAACTTTCCGATAATAGATTGGTAGAAATAGGCTCGTGTTTTATTTATGATTCTGATTGAATCTACCAGAATTTTAATTAATACAGTAAGATTTTTTTCCTATGTATATTGCAGTAAGAGTGTAAAATTCAATAATTATATATTTATATATTTATTAAATGTATACAATTGCTTAAGATTTTTAGAATTATTATCCACTAGTAAATATTATTATACACTGAGAGAAAAATGCTATTGATTCAATTAAAGTCTATATTATGGGCTGTCACTAACATAAGTGATTAATTCACGTATATTTTTATTGATAAAAGCCTTGATTATTGAAATAATAATTTATGTCTTTATGTCCCGTAATACAGACTTTAATTGAATCAAGCATTTTTTTTCAGTGTAGGTAAACTAATATTTGTCTTAAAACTATTTAATAAAAATATATCGCTTGATCTAAATTTCTTTGCGAATTGTATATCTTGTTAACAAATGATTTAACAACATGCTTGATATCTTTTGATTTTTTAATTTTAATTTAAATAAAAGCACAAAAGTATACAAAAGTATAGTTATTATCTTTGATTATTTGTTATTTAAGTTAAATTATCACCATAAAATTAAAGAAAAAGATTTTTTGAAGATATAAAAAAAGATAAATATCCTACATGTATATAATTTATATATACATATAAAATATATATATATATATATGTATAACATATACTATACGATAGCTAATTTGTTTTTACTGTAACATATATATAAATCTCTATGATGTATTTTGTCATTTTACAAATATTTTGAATCTTTTCTTGAAACCTTTTTGTAACTCAAGGGGAAGGGGATGTTTAAAGGTTTCATTCATATATTTATGTTAACTCTGGCTGTCCTTTGTTCCGGAAATCATAAATTCTTTATTTGCTTCAGAAATCATAAATCTTTTTTCATAATGGACTGATCACTAAATATTATTTAGTTAGAGTATACTTATTTTGTGTTATTGATTATTATTTTGAGAAAGATTTATCCTTTTCAGAAAAAGATCTATTTCGAGTGTAAATTTTCTTTAGTTCTTGTCTGTCGCTCACGTGAAACGACTCTGCGTATGTGCGCTGTATGTCAGACATATCGATTCGCTTTAGTAAAGCATTTGATAAAAAAATGAGTTTCTTTTTTTTCTTCTACTTTGAAATATGATGTTGCGTTTCGCATGTAACAGTATTTGGAGAATCTCGGAGAAAATTTGGAAGCTTTTACAGGCGATATATTATACAAAAACTGCTTATAAATTATTAATACATTTCTGCTTTTTCTGATTTTTAAAATATCTTCGAGCAAATTCCAATTAACTATTGAATGATATTTATACTGTTTTATTCATGTTAATGAATATATTGTTTGCAAAGTATTTAAGAGCTCAGAGAATTAAAAATTTAAAAATAATGAATGGAATAGTGAGCCAGGCACAATGTTAATATCTCAATCGTTCTATTTACTTTTAAACCTGTCCTCGGAGAATAAAATTACAAAAATTATATATAGAAGAAAGCCCCCTATTATGAGATAAGCGCCTATGATAGCAGCGTTTCTACAAAACTAATAGTGCTATCTATTGGTTCTACCATAAATTTATTGCTCTTGGATTGAAAACTGTTTAGTAGAGAATATATTATTAGAGAATATATTATTATGCTTGCAGTCATCGTAAAAAAAGATTTTAGAATTTAGATATCTTCAAGTTTCATTGAGATAAGCCTTTAAACATTATTTTATTATTTAATAAATATAATATTTAATAAATAATTTATTATTTAATAAAAAATAAATATTTGGCAATAAATTCTTCATATAGTGAATAAAATAAGATCGTACTAATAGAAAAATACGGGATATGTTAAATTGCTTAATTACTGAAGTTAGATTTGATGATCGCAAAACCGTAAGGATGGAAATCGTAATATGAGATACCCAGGATGTTTCTAATATGAAATAATCCATGCTCCCATGTCATAATGAAAATCCTTGCTAAAGTATAAGTATTATTATAACACAATACAACACAATATAACACAATATAACACAATACAATAACAAAAAGAATAATCGGAATGAATGTCGAGTGCCTATTTCTGCGATGCTTGATTTTAACTATCTGAAGACGAGTTCTGAGTATAATATACTCATTTTTCGCGCATCCTGACTGTGTTTGTATTTAAGAAATATTAAATAAAGTTTTTTAGTTACAATACTGATATACTTTGCGTTTTATTATTGATTTCTATTATTGATTTCTCGGGGCATTTTATATTAGGAGCATAATGTTTTACTTTGCGATTTGTTCACTTTATATTCTTTAATTTTCAAAAAAAATGAAATTTGGATTGAATTTTATATAACATTATCTTAAAGCTTATTAAATTCCTTCAAAATAATCTACTATTTTTTTAAATTCTGTCCACAGACTTTTAGCATTTACCTAAAATGAACTCTGTATCTCATAATAGAGGCCTTACCTCTATATATACATCGAGTCAACGCTTCCATAATAATTATATAACAGAAATTATCGTTCAGTTATGTTCATTACAAAAATATGTCGAAAATCTTATATATCTTATATGTCATAGATATAGATGCAATTGTCGCTCATAATTGATAAAAAATGTAATTAATATCGCAGAAGCCATAATTCATTTTTTTTTAATGGGGTCAACTTAATTTGAGCGATAGATTGAAGTTTTCACACTGTTAAATCTATAGTGTCAAATTTAACCTAACGTGAGACACCACTGCTCCTACTAAATATAATGCTCCTACTAAATATATTATTTTACATTAAAACAATGATTTTATTTGATATTATACACTATATAGTGTCAAATTGGCACAATATAATGTCAAATTAACTATCGTTTTGATAAAAAATAATGATATATTTAGTAGGAGCAATGGCGACACATATTAGGTTAAACACTAGGTTTGACACTATAGATTTAATAGTGGCAATTAAAAGAAAACTATTGAGATAAATATGAAAGGAAAGATTAAAAATAAGAGATAATAAATTATACAGTTAGAAATTTTGCCGTGAATAATTGTGCCGATTGAATTAATTGTCGATTAAGTTAACATGGATTTGATCGAAAATATCCTTGTCCTTTATAATTTTTGACGAGAAAAACCTTTAATAAAAGAAATATTATTTTAGCTTTCTAAGTACGAAGTGACAATGAGACTTGCCGTGTGCATTATTTGCACGCTGGTGCTTGGCACATCAGCTATAGGTGAGTGTAAACAATTTAATCGCTCGCGGATTACTTTTTAAATTATAATTAATATGGCTAATTAATATAGCTAAGAGGTTTATTCTATTATGCTATGAAGTGCAATGGATTTTGTTATTAAACCTGTGATTTTTTAATTTTCAATTATAGTACGTGTCCCGGAGAATGTAGAAGGTGAAATACACTATTATGGAAACCGTTTTTCGTAATCGTACTTTCTATTATAAACGATCTTTCATTCACGCAAAAACCATTTTGCCACAGAATAAATTCTCTACACGGGGCTGCTATGTTTTTGTGTATTTACATTTACATATATACATGTTCCTATTTGTTTACACTCCAGATCATATATACTTCTTAATATTTGTACATTCACGCAATTACACCTATGTCTATCTTTGTCTATCTGTTAAAGCCTATTCTACAATGTGCTCTTTGTTTTTTTATTTTTTGTTTTTTACCTCTTGTTTTTTCCTTCCTTGCGATCATTTTAACGGCAATTTTATTTCTTATTGTTTCTTGTTTCTTCCGAAGTTTGTTAACTTTATCTTGGGCAACAGAAAACAAAAAATCAGATAAGAAGCAAAAAGACAAAATGTAAAAAAATAGACCAAAAATAAGAAAAAGGAAACAAAAACACATTGTAGAATAAGCTTAAAACATACGTGAACATTTCAATGAAAACATTGTAAATCATTTTTATGTGAATATTTCATTACCATATACATTATTTACATTATTTTACATATGCCATGCAACATAATTCCAATAATATAACAAACACAATATGTTCCAATACAACAATAAACATACACACAACATAGTTCCAATACGAACTGTAGAATATTATTTTTATTAGATTCCAAATTTATTACTTTCAAATGTTTGTATGTAACTGTAGATGTCCTTTAAAGAACGTTGGTTTTTTTCTATTGTGTATTTGTTTTCATTCTCTTTATATCCTCTTAATGTATTTATTTCAATTAAGTTATAGTAAGCTGTGGCTGACCCTTTTTATAATTAAGTTAAAAATCACGAAGATCATCTTTCACAGCGGAGTTTCATTACATTAAACATGAATTATAAATGTTTCTTGTTTAGATTACATTTGTGTATTTCTCTTTTACTAGTTTATCTTTATTTTAATGGTACAATTTTGGATCTAATATATTTTTTTGTTTATTAGTTCAATCACCGCCACGAATATCTAAACAGCCACCAACGGATGAGCAATTGTTTCAAGTGGCACAAAAAAACATCAATGAAAATGATAAACCATTTCTAATTGAATGTGAAGCGGAAGGAGAGCCAGCTCCAATGTACGTATCTGATATTTTTTTAGATTTAGTTTATTTTGTTTTTTATTGTATGTAGAATAAATATTATTATCTTTAAGTCGTCTTTTACGGTTTGTTGGCATTGTTAGATAGTACCTCGCAAGTGCTATCAAGGAAATAATTATTATGTAAATATGACTTGTGACACTTGAAGTGCTTAAGAACATACTTTCGGAATATTTCATTTAAAGTTACATTGCACTCACGTCGAGCTTATTCATCTCATGCAATATAGAGAAGAAGTCGGTGCAACTGGTCGATCTTAATTACAAAGATGATCTCATAGCTTTAGGATGTGTGAAATAATCACTAATACTGACTTATCTAACCATACGGGCATTGGTACAGTTTTTTATAAACAAATAAAGAATGATTATATACACATTATAGTATCTATATACATTAGAGCGTGTGTGCGTGTGCGTGTGCGGGTGCGTGCGTGCGTGTGTGTGTGTGTGTGTGTGTGTGTGTGTGTAATCATGGTTATAAGAAGAAATTATATTATTTATTTATAAAAAGAAATTTATTTACAAATTAGAAAAAAACAAATTATAAAAGTTAAATTTCGTGTATATCGATGTTGAATTAATTTTAATAATGAGTTATTAAAATAACTCATTAAAATAACTTAAGTATTAGGTGTACAACTTTGCTTCCGCCGTTTTTTCCGAAATTCGAGGCTTTATTGTAAAAAACTGGTTATGATTCAAAGTATTGTTCATCGCTGGCCACTATTTTCTCCCATCTTTCGGGTAGCGTATGAATCCCGCGTCGAAAAAACTGGTCATCTTTTGAGGCTATCCACGAATCGATCCAATTTTTTACTTCTTCATAAGACCGGAAGTGCTGGTCAGCCAGGCCGTGTGCCATTGATCGAAACAAGTGATAGTCAGAGGGAGCAACGTCTGGAGAATACGGCGGGTAGGGTAGGACTTCTCATTTCAATGTTTCCAAGTGTCTTGACCACTTTCGCAACATGGGGTCGAACATTGTCATGCTGCAAAATCACTTTATCGTGTCTCTCGTTGTATTGCGGCCGTTTGTCTTTCAATGCTCGGCTCAAACGCATCAATTGCGTTCGATACCGATCGCCTGTGATTGTTTCAGTCGGTTTTAATAGTTCATAATACACTACGCTGAGCTGGTCCCAAATACAGAGCATGACCTTGGACGTCAAAATCACCGTTCTTGAAGCGTTGAAACCACTCACGACACGTTCTTTCACTAATAGCGGCCTCACCATGAGTATTTGAGAGCATTTGATGAGCCTCAGCCTCAGATTTCTTCATATTGAAGCAAAAATTAAAACCTCCCGCAAATGACGAGAATTTGGCTCGTAACTGACATTTTCAATCGAGAATAACTTTATGATGCAGACACAAATCGACTCATGTTTCTATGGGGTTATGTTGACAGATGCCCAAGTTTATTGTATGACGTCTATGATCTATTTATTTCGATCACCACTTACCGCTAAAGCCATCTATAGGAAAACGGCGGAAGCATAGTTGTACACCTAATAATAAATTTAATCAACAATTCATGTGCTAATATAGACATATACTTGTTATAAAATTTATCTTTTTCATTTTTATTTTTCATTATGTACTAAAAATACATTAAAGTACATAAGATTTGTTAGAAGAAATTCTGATATTGTATAATTTTATATAGGTATCGTTGGATTAAAAATGGAAAACCCTATTTGTGGCCAGCGTATGACGATCGCATTTCTCAACAACCTGGTAGAGGTACTTTGGTTATATCAAGACCGCAAAATGAAGATCTAGGACAATATCAGTGTTTTGCTGAAAATGACTGGGGTACAGCTACATCGAATTCGGTGTTCGTTCGAAAGGCCGAATTAAATTCGTTTAAGGATGAAAATCCGGTACCATTAAGCGCGACTGAAGGTTCACCATTTAAACTTACTTGCCAACCACCCGATGGCTGGCCTAAGCCAAATGTTTATTGGCTAATTCAGGATATCGCTGGTGGTATCAAGTCAATCAATAATTCAAGGATGACTCTTGATCCGGAGGGTAATCTCTGGTTCAGCAATGTTACAAGAGACGATGCTTCGGATGATTTTTACTATGCCTGTGCCGCCACATCTGTGTTCAGAAACGAATACAAAGTAGGCAATAAGGTTTTGCTAAATGTAATTTCTACGGGTGCGTCCAGCGGCCAGAACAAATATCCTCCTGAAAGACAGTATGTCACCAGGAAAAATGAGATTGCTATGCGCGGTAAAAAGGTAGAACTGTATTGTATTTTTGGAGGGACACCTTTGCCGCAGATGATTTGGAGCAAAAATGGTCAAGTGATCAAGCCGAGCGATAGGATAATTCAAGGAAATTATGGTAAATCTCTCATTATAAAACACGTCAATTTTGAGGACCAGGGGCAATATACCTGCGAAGCATCAAACGGAGTGGGTCGAGCCCAATCGTATTCTATAAATCTACAAGTAATGGCCTCACCATATTTCACTGTTGAGCCCGAGTTCGTAAATGCTGCGGAGGACGAGACTGCAGAAATCAGATGCGAGGCTAGCGGAGTGCCCGTTCCCGAAATCAAGTGGATCCGTAACGGTAAACCGATATCCGAAGCGCCGGAAAATAAAAGAAGGAAAGTCACGTCGAATTCCATTATCATCGAGAGATTGGTGAAAAATGATACGGCAAATTACGGATGCAATGCTACTAATTCGTTTGGATACGTTTACAAGGACGTATTTATAAATGTGTTGGCCCTCGCACCAGATATCACGCAACCACCTATGAACTTAAGTTCAGTGGATGGCAAGACCATTCGGATTACGTGCCGCGTTTTCGGCGCGCCTAAACCCGAGGTCAAATGGATCAGAAACGGACAAGAATTAACTGGCGGTCGTTACAAAATTCTAGATGTAGGCGATTTGGAAATCGAGAATGTGATATTCCTAGATGCCGGTACTTACACATGTTATGCCAAAAATAAGTTGGGTGAGGTGAATGCATCCGCCATTTTGATGGTGAAAGAGCATACCAGGATAACAGATGTGCCAGAGGATTATGAGGTCGCAGCCGGTTCTACTGCCACATTTAGGTAAAATTTTGCAAATATTGAAATTTCAATAAAAGGAAAGATAAATCTGTAATCTTATGTATAATTATCGCTTATAATTTTTGTTTTACGTTTGTTCTAGGTGTAATGCTGTTACTGATCCCACTCTACCTCTAACCATAGATTGGTTGAGCAATGGCCAACCAATAGACTTCGAGATGGAACCGAGATTTGTACGAAGTTCCGATTATTCTCTGTTGATTACGAAGACGACTGAATTGGATTCTGGTGTCTACACATGTGTCGCCCGCACTGATCTTGACGAAACGAGAGCGCAAGCGACATTGATAGTTCAAGATGTACCTAATGCGCCGAGATTAATCAGCATTAAATGCCAATCCAACTCGGCCATTGTGCAATGGATACCTATGGGAGATAATAGATCTCCCATTCTACGCTATACGATTCAATATAATACTACCTTTACACCAGATACCTGGGAGGTAGCTCACGATCAAGTCCCAGCTACGGATCAGACATACGAAGTGCCTATGTCACCCTGGGCTAATTACACGTTCCGTGTTCTTGCGTGGAATAAAATAGGTGAGAAAATCCTTTTTTTTTTTAATCAATTTATTATGGTTATTATCTTCTCTTTGGAATAAATACGTTATAAACTGATATATCGATATTACTTTCTACGCAGGTACTTCTCTACCGTCATCACATAGCGATGTTTGTACTACTTTACCGGATCTTCCTGATAAAAATCCGGAAAATGTTATGGGCAAGGGTACAACGCCACAAAATTTGGTTATTTCATGGACAGTCATGCCGCAGATAGAACATAATGGCGCCAAATTTGAGTATAGAATATTTTATAGAAGAGATATACGAGGTGAAGACTGGATTACAAATAATATACATGATTGGAGAAAAAATACTCTTGTGGTAGAAAATCAACCTACTTATCAGAGATACAGAATTAAGGTTGTCGCGATAAATGAAAAAGGAGAATGTAGAGTTCCAGCCAAAGAAGTTATCGGATACTCCGGAGAAGACGGTAGTCCATTGATAAAATTACTCAATTTTATTATTACGATATACTAAGACTGCACATAAATAAGAGAGAAAACCTATTTTCGATCAAAGCGAACTTTAGTGCTTATAAGGAGTTTCTATTTTTTTCCGTATGATTAATCTATGTTGAAAACAAGTTATACCATGTTTGAACGTTTTGTTGAATAGACTTTGTAGATAGTATTTTTTTGTATGAAAAGATCCCGTACTGCTTAAATGGAAAATTGGATCTCGATAAAATGAGTTAGTTTTTTCACATATAATATAGCTTATAATGTAGTAAGAGATATCATATATATAAGATTCAATAATGGAATTTTGAAGCTGTAATATATCAAAGATATTGTATGAGCACAAATTTTACATCTTTGATATACCATAGCTCAAAAACTGTCTATTGAATCTTATGTCTATCTTCACATTATAAGTTACATTATATGTAAGAACTAACTCATTTCATCGAGATCCAATTTTCTATATAATTAATTCGGAGGTTCTTTCATACATTAAAAAAAAATACAAGGCCTATTTAACAAAACGCTCGGAAACAGTATAATTTATTTTTGATGTTGTTTCATCATGCTTAAAGAGATTAAAATTTCTACTGTATTCTCTCCTTGTGAAGAAGTCTACGGTCCTCTTCTTGTGAGCAATATTCATGTAAACGTATAAATATGATTTATTAGTTCTGTAGATTTGCGCCGATTTGATTTGTCAGATTTGAAACACAATTATAAACTGAAATCATAATTTTACAATTAAATTGATTTAATTAATCTATTCATAACACTCCTAGTATCTTAAAAACTTGTAAATAACTCATTGTGAAAAATATGGCTAAAATTCGAACTTAAATCACCCGAATTCCGTGCGGGCGGAATTCTTTCCAATTCGATCACCGAGACATAAGATATTAATCATAATATCCTTTTTTAATCGACGCAAAATAAAGTCTGACAAACCGAATCGGTGCATAGTCTACAAATTGATAATTGTTTTATATATTCACATACATGTGAGTATTACTAAACACTAAGGCCCAGTTGCACCAATTTCACTTTGATTTTAAGTGAGACTTAAAACTTTATCTGTCTCGTTTTAAAACCAAAAAGAAATAGAAAGAGCCTCGTTTAAAATGAAAGTAACGTTGGTGCAATCGAGCCTAAGACTCGCTTTAACCAAAAATGATTTTTTGATTCTCTTTTATTTATATTTAAATATTCGTCTCAGTTTATTTTATTTAATATGCTAAGATTAATTATTTTAACATCAATAATTATGTAACTATTGTATGCGATTTGTAAAACATTAAATCGTTATTTCAGTACCCCTACAAGCACCTGGCAACTTTACAGTAGATAAACCAATATCGGGTACATCCGCTTATGTGCGTTGGAGTCCTGTACCTGAGGATTCGGTAAGAGGCGAATTAGTGGGATACAAAATTCAAACGTGGACGGAGAGAGATGGTGAAAAGGGAATGCGTGAGATTGATATTCGCGGAGGTAATAAAACGGAAGCATTAGTTGAGAAATTTGTTCCGTACAGTAAAAATTATGTGAGAATGCTCGTTTACAATGGCAGGTAATAATACTTTGATTATATATTGCTGTTCAAATTTTGCCTCTTGAAATCATCTTTAAATAATGTTTGTTTTGTTCAGATACAACGGTCCTACGAGCGAGACTTTAAACTTTAACACACCAGAAGGAGTACCAGGGACAGTACTTGGTCTAGAAGCATTCCCCATGGGATCCAGTGCGTTATATTTAGCGTGGCAGCCGCCCGCAGAACCGAATGGTATTTTAACCGGATATAGAATTTATTATCAGGTCGTAAACGGCACAAAGTTAGGAACGTTACTCGAGAGAAAGCCAGATGTTATGGATCCACAAGCTAAGAGTGCCAAATTAGCCACATTAGCGCCTGATACGATATACCGCGTTCACATACGTGCCACAACTAGTGTCGGTGAAGGCAATGAGTAAGTATTATGTGAGTTATAAGAACGAAGTTAACATTAATAACATTTGTAAAGTGATAAACATTATTTTGTTATTTTATCTATGTTACTTATAATTTTGATGTATTTTTATAGCTATTTTATCGAACAAAAAACAAAAACGTCTCAACGACCTGACATCCCACAATTTATATGGGAAACTGTACCAGTGGAGAATGGATATTCAAACGTTAGGATCATTTGGGTGCCGAATTTTAACGGTAATCCGGGAAGCCATTTCTTCGTCAGATATAAGCTGAAAGGTGAAACGATATTTTTGGAGACGGATCCCGAATTCCAGTCGAATAGTATTGAGGTATGTTTATAACGATAAATTTGTGCTTGACGCTTTTTGATATATTCTTAATGTATTCTATTAATCAAAATTTTTTCGGATATCTTTTGTATTGAAATCTTAAACTATCATGTTTAAATTAATAGTGTGATTAGTATTATGTTCATTAAATTTACATTTTGATTGTATGTAACTTCATTCTAATTTATTATAAACAAGATATCACTTAAATACGAGAAACGCCACTTGATGGTCAAAAGATATTAAACTAATACATGTATTCTTTAAATAAATTTATCTCAGAAATATGATTGCACGCTGTTATTATCGGATTTTCAACGCAATCTGAAATATTAATCTCTATCTGAAATATTAATGATCTCCCCAAATTTAATTACATACATCTTAAAAATCTGTAAAGAACTTATTACGAAAAATATTACTTCAGCCGAGAATCGAACTCGGATCTCTAGCATTCCATGCAAGTCTTTAGAGGCCGAGATAATATTTTAAGGTAATTGCAATAAGTTCTTTACAAGTTTTTAAGATGTATGTAATTAAATTTGGAAGGATTATTAATATTTTAGATGGATTGTTAAAAGTCCGAGAGTAACGGCACGCAATTATATTTCTGAGATAAATTTATTTTAAAAATACATATCATGAAACATGGTAGTGGCTCGATGTTAAGGGAATGCGAAGCGTTCTTAGAGACATTACCGGATACATTTACGTGAAGCGATGAGTTGTCCGAGATCACGATATGTATTTACTTCAACATCTAGTTTCGACCATCACATAACGCTTATCATATTTAAATGATATACTCACATAAACGGTCTTATTTTCAATTTTATTATTGTGTAAATAAAATAAATATATATATGATTATTAAAAATCACGTAGGTTCGCGGTCTTCAAAGCGGCGAAATCTACATAATGTCAATTGTCGCTGTCGATGGAGATTATATAAGCGAGAGTGCTCATCAAGAAGTACAAACAAGTAGCGAAGGGCCCATTATTCAACCGAAAGAGAATGTAGCGACAGCTGGTTGGTTCATAGGTAATGCTTTTCTCTTTAATCAAATTTTTAAATTTATTGACAACTTGCATGTATCAAAAACGCTGTGATATTTTTGCAGGAATGATGTTAGCAATCGCCATCCTTCTTTTGGTGCTGATAATCGTATGCGTAATTAAACGAAATAGAGGCGGAAAGTATGCGGTACACGAGCGAGAATTGGCCGCTGGACGTGGGGACTATCCCGAAGAAGGTGGATTCCATGAATACTCGCAACCATTGGACACCAAATCGGCTGGCGGACGCGCGTCCTTGGCGTCTTCTTCTCATCAGGATGGTAAACATCCTGAATCTGATACCGATTCCATGGCAGAATATGGCGATGGTGATACAGGTAATAGATTTAAAATTTATAAGACTTGGGGAATCGTTAAAAATATCTAGTGTTAGAAAATTTCTTGATACATAAGAGTAGTATATAATTAAAAATATTTGCTACACGTATTTTTCGAGTATCAAATATTATGATAAAATATTAATATTAATTATGAAATATTAACTGCGTTCATGCAAACACACACATACGTGCGCGCGCGTGCGTATATTATAGTCAAATCCCTCTAGTTTTAAATTATCGTGATCGAATAAATCCTCTATTCTCAATTTTCGATTTTAACAACACATATTCAAAATGTTGCGCGCTCAATTTTGAGAGTCAAAAAAAACGAATTTGTAGAATCGAAAAATAGAATATATATGTATGTATAATTTATGCCGTAGCAAAAAGATAGTAGAAAGAACAGTACAAGAGGAGAATTTAAATAATATATATTAATTGAGAATAGAAGAGTTACATTACTTAAAGAAGAGATTTAGGGAATTTGACTTTTATGAAATAGGGTACGTATTGTTGTCAATTATTGCAATATGTATCACATTTTAATATTTTCATAATATTTTTAATACTTTCGTATAGAGAGCACAGTTGCAGAGAGAAATATGAGAAAAAATAGTCTCATATTTCATGTGAACACAGCTGAGTGTATTTTCATACTCATTTAAATTTTGTATCACAACACTTTTTCTTTTGTACACTTCACAGCTGCAGTCGCATAAGTTATATATTTATTTATATATTTGCTTTAGATTATTTTATTTTTAATTTGTCATGTATATTTTGTTACATATTTTATTTGCTTTATTGCTTGACTCGATACAGAGGGCATGAATGAAGATGGTTCTTTCATTGGTCAGTATGGCCGACATCGTAAGCAGGAACCAAATTCGCAAGCATTTGCCACCCTAGTTTAAGGTAAGTTCAACAAATGTGTTCTTGAAATGAAACAATTGAAATATGAAATACAAGTTCCTGAAACATTACTATTCACCTGTTACACTCTTTTAACTGATAATCTTCTACTTTCCAATCAATCTTGTATAAAATCAAAATAAATCAGGTAAATCTGTTCCACCGATTATGAATCGATCGCTCTCATACAAAGTCTCCCTAATATACATTTTTAACACTTCATTCGCTTCATTCATGTTTTAGCAAACTAATTCGAAAATTAACTTAATTGTGTAATATCCGATAAAATTACGCGCTGATGTATATAGCATTACTTTATTTTAAAATTAAAAGAGAACTGTATGTTACATATAGCGTCATACTTTTATATATTTTCTATATAAATAATACAATAGAATTCATTGTTTGTTCTAGGACGTTTTACGGAAGATGGATCCTTCATCGGACAATATGGACCTAAAGGTAGACCAGAGGAGACACCATCTATTCCAACTGGTACTATGGCCACGTACGTGTAACATCCGCAACTAACTTAATCAAAGCCGCATAAAAAAATTTTTTCTCTTTGCGGTTAAGGATCCTCTGATTCTTAACTATTGCAGCAGCTCTGCTATGCACCTTGCGCTGGGCGCAATGTCCAACACTATACTGCCAATTAGACTCTGAGTTTTGGGTTTTATAGTTTCTGTAGGAAACCATGACTGTCTTTTACAATCACTCAAAATACTGTAGATCGTCACTAATTATGGATTTAATGGAGTTAAAATACTACAAACATTCCAAATTTTTAAACTAGGTTTTTTTATACAATAGAGAAATAGTATGTGAAAGATTAATTTTTTTATGATGATTATTTACTTTATAATGTATATTATCACAGTGTTGACGATCAACCATCTCTATTTTAATTATAAAACCCAAGAACATTATAGGTGTTTCATAGCGTGCAAGCTATTTATGAAAATAGTACCGTAGAAACTATTCTAGCATTGATCGTAATATCTTTGACAAAGCCAGGTTGAATTAGACACTCCGATTGGTGGCAAAGTATACAAATTGTGTTCGTGTTATTCCAAACTCGTGCAAATGCGAAGTACTTTCAAGACTGCATGTAATATCCAATGTTTTACAACATGATTTCTAAATTTCACGTTTCTAGATTTTTACTTTTATAAATATTAAGAAATATATATATATATATATATATATATATATATATATATATAATAATGTNTATATATTAATTAATAATAATATNTNTATAATAATATANAATATATAATTATTATATAATAATAAT
>NW_012130074.1:3173512-3188837 GCF_000143395.1 Atta cephalotes
ACTAGTACTATATTAATAATACCTAACTTAGTTTTACTAACTATAGTATTACTTAATTACTACTTCTAGTATTTTATTTATTAATAATAATAATATATATATATATATATATATATATATATATATATATATACGTTTAAAAATGTGTATATATATTTTTAAAATATAAATAATTGCTATAATTAAAACATTTGAAACAATTTGAAAATTTATTTTATTACATTAAAAATAAACATTGCTTATCTTGTTACACGTATTGAATAGCCTTTAAAGTATTTATACCAAAGTAATTATCTGTTTATAATCATTAGAATTTTGCTTTTTCTTCTTTTTTAAATTAAAAGAATTTAATACAATTGCTATACCAAACTATACTAACTTTCAAAAATTAAGTTTTTAGTAATTTAGTAATTTAGTTAGTTGAGATAAAGTCGACGAGTCGCACCAATCTTCAATAATACCTGAAAATGAGAAAAGTTTCGTAAAAAAGACATACATAATAATAATTAGATAATAATATTACTTGTGTTTATTACATAATAATAATTTACTATTTAAATACTTCAGAATGGATATGCAATAGCTCCTGACAGACTTGGGAAATTGTTCGTTGCAGTTAAACAGAGATGTAAACCATACGTGAATTTGACAGTCCCAAATTTTGTTCCAAACATCCTTCCGTAAATTTCATTTGAGAAAAATCTTTTTGATGTTTTCTGGATTTAATTAATAAAAGGCTTTACTTTACCATAAGGAAATCTCGATAGGAAATTTTTCATATATACGGTGTTTTTTCGTTATACAACCAAAAGCAATCACGGCTAAGGCTATCTTCGTCTTCTAATCCTTGAAGACGAAGATAACCTTAGTTGTGGTAGGCTTCTGATTGGATAACGAAAATATGCCCTATCATGAAACATATTTTTAAACCAACGCTTCGTACTTTTGACGCTATAATTATCCTGATCCAATGTATCAATGTATTCCACAATCGATTGCATAATTACAATTTGCTCAAAATTGTAATCTCTGTGTAACTCTCAATTTTTTCTGGACATATTTCGAGCCACATATCGGACATTAGTGGCATCAATAAATTTACATATTTTACAAATTCTTCTATAGGTAAGGTTTCTTTCTCACGATTATCAAGATCATATCTTCATCAAGATTAATTTCACAAAATTGAGTCGCACTATCGCTATAAACTGAAATATATTTTTTCATTTTCACAAACGGAGATATAATCGATCATGTACCTATATAAAGTTTCCTGCAGTGCACCCTTAATTTTATTCTTGATCTTATCTCAAATGAACAGTTGACATCTTTGATGAAATTATATAATATCGTATCTGAGCTGTGTAATGACACATATTGATCCATGTTGTGAAAGAAAATTCTCTACTTTTCTTAGATGTGTTTGTACAAAATTGTAATAGTGCATTAGCGAAAGATAGTCATAAAATATTACCTAATTTTTTGGGTATGATATGCAGGTTACATAGGATGCAATCGAGTTGCCACTATGAATGCTTCGAAGCATTTTTTGATTAATCAGTTAGTAAAATTCTTTCTTCTGATTAATTAATCAAATGCTTCAAAGCATTCGTAGTGGCAACTCGATCACACCCTAAGTGAAATGAATTTGTGCGTATTTCTTTCTCTTTATCAAGAAATAAAGCTATACCATATAACAGAGAATTCAATTGTGAATCTAAAGATTTTAGAGGATTTTGTAACAAGATGTCTTTTAATTGTTTCAAAACATCTTGTCTCACAATTGAATTGTGATGCCGAAAACGTGTTTATAAACTTACAGAAAAAAAATTACTTTGGAGAGGCTTAAATACTAGATAAGCAATATATTGCAAAATTTATTTTAAAAAATTTTTCATATTAGCATATGTTGTGTGTGTGAATGACTATATTCATAAGGAAAAAAATTATATCTTAGTGCCTATTGGACTTTACAAATGTTTATAATATAATAACTACTTATTTTTAAGCGATTTGCAAAAGTGACGCCTCTCTTTAAATTAAATATGCGTAATCTTAATGAAAGCGTTCGCATTAAAAAAATTATTAAAATTAATACAATGATATATAAAAGTTTAAAGAACTTTTTGCTGTTTTATATTCATAAATAAAACAAAATTATTGATATTAAAAATACCAAATTATATATTGAATTTTATAGTATATTAAAATTGATTTTTTAAAATAAGAATGTCCAATATATTAATTATCATTGAATGACAATGTATTTTACATGCAATCTGGAAAATAATTACTTTAAAAGATAGTGTCGCAATCTGGCTTCGACTGATTTTAACTTTAATCTTATACGGTTATTACACTAAGAACCTTTAGTCGCGATCAATTTTTACTCTGCCGAAAAAGGGCCAAATCTAAACGAACGCATAATAATAATCTATAATTATCATGCACTTACACTTTTATTATTAACAAACACACTTTACACACACGTGGACGCGAAAGTAAGGATACGCGAAAGATAGTAAAGAGTAAAGTAATATTAAAGAGAAGATTGTATATGCACTATAAGTAGATAACAGAAATCGCAAGGCCTCTATAAGTAACTGTTGCTTTTGTATGTGAAACATGCTTCGACGAAAACCCTTTTATTTTTATGAGAGAGATTTTTGCTTTTTGGTAATTTTATTATAATCCAATAATTATAAGATTAATGCTATGATTATTTAATATTATTATATATGAAGATATTAAATATATAAATATATAAAAAGAGAGAAAGAGAGAGAGAGAGAGAAAGAAAAAAAGAGACATTATATATATTATATATATTAATTATGAATTATTACGCGAGTAATTCTTAAAAAGACGCGACGCGATCACAACCAGAGCAAATATAATTATTATTACTTAGTGTATGGGATGTTAAAATTTGTTTAGACCTTTAAGTACAATTTGTACAATTTGTTTAGATAACCGTTAAGTTAATGTAGCCATTGCGATGTACAGGTTGTCTGCAAAAGTGTCGCAAACAAATATGTCAGGTACAAAGATAAAGTGAAACAAAGATAGGTACAAAGTGTATAATATTTATGATACGTATGTACGAAGAATCACAAAGTATAGTATTCTTAAATGATATATCTTATACCGGACAGCATCTTTTCATGATAAATTCTTACAAAGTACGTCCTTATGCTGAATACAGAATTATTCTTCTAATTGAAATATATTTGTTACGGAACTTTTTTGCCGAACATCCTGTACAGGTGACTTGGACGTCACTCGATTAAGATTTCTTTCTTGGATCGAGTCATAAATAATTTCTACTAAATATTTAACTTTTCGAAAAATCCTTCAAATAAATCATGTGGCGATTGACTTTTGTTTTTTATCAGAGCAGATAAACATTTCTTCTTTTAAAACTTGAAGCTGAACAATTAAAAGTATCCTGCGATCTTAATAGATCGTTGAAGATTCATTGAAGAAATACTGAAAGAAAAAAGAAACCTTGAAGTATGATTTCAAAAAAGATAGATTGAAAAAACTTAAAAGTGCCATTCGTCACATGATACTTTCAAATACAGAAAAGGGATAAAGAAACGGTTGAAAAATATATGTATAGCACATGCGATGATCTTGACCAGCGTGGAATCAGTTTCCACAGTTTCTTTTCAGAGATCATATAGTTTCACAAAGTCAACAATAGTACATATTTCTGATTGTGACAACTGCATAAAGAATCAAAGCTCATGTCATACAATCCATCTTTGTAGCAGCGTGTGCAAAGTATTAAAAAGCGCTTATGCAGATACACAAAATGCGTAGTGTATTTACATTTTTATCGCATTGCAGTAAAAAATGAGATTTCGATAATATTCTCTTGCTTCCTGGAGTCATTTGAGTCATTCTTGTCCGATGATTTGATGCTGCAGGCGATCTCTTTCATCCTGGATCTCGTGATTTGCGACTGACACTCTTTGTCGCTGTTCTGCGAAGCTCTCCTCTTCCCCCTTCAAGGAATACTTTTGCTCCAGGAAGCGTAGAATATGATTCCGCTCCTTACGTATCTCCAATCTATCAAAGATGTTGACGAGGTTGACCGCAACTGCGACTCAAATCGCGTTGTCCTCTGATATTACGATTATCTACCTATGACAAAAAAATCGATCTTATTTAACATCTTGTCGCGAGACGCTTAATTATTAATACAGATTTATTATCTCGTACCGATTAATTTTCCGAGTTTCTCAGAGATTATTCTGGTTCACAAGTTTTGCATGGGACCAAAGCATAAAAGCGACCCATGACCCTCGCAGATGACATAATGTCTGCTCCTTTGCTCTTTCATTGTTGTCGTCACCTTCCTTTGTCCATGATCTCGAAAAATGACGAAACTTAGAACTCGTGATTTGTCAAAACCGTCAAAATTGATCAAAACTGCCGTCTGGAACATTCAATATTCCTTTTCTCACTCATTTCTCATTATAGCGCATAAGTAAAGCAGGTGTTTTTAAATATTTTTCAGAGAGAATTATATGTTTTCAAACAAATTTGTTTCAAAAATAAATTTTTACATGCAATAAAAGTAACGTAACTGACTTTTTTTTGTCTCTGTAGGTCTCCGATTGGAGGCTAGAAAATAATGTCTTTTACCATTTCTCGCAGTACTTTGACATACATTACTCTGTTGCTTTAGTTTCTGCAGTTAATTTATATAATTTTTCTAGTTCTAATAAAAAGTGACCCCAAAAAAAGGGGTTTTTTTCGCCTGTTTTTTTAGTCCTTAATTTTTGGACTGTGTGCAAAATATAATGAGATATTAATTATAAAGAAATTTCAGGTTGAGGGTGACAATTGTTATCAGCTGGAGGGGAGGGGGGGATTGTATATTACGTCTATGCGAAAATCCGTTTTCTTTTACATTCCCAACTCTGATAATTGTAATGTCTAATCTCTGTAATATTTCAATATAAGGCATAAAATTTGGCATACAATTCAGTTCCAAAATCGAGGGCTTAAAAAACGGGCGCACTTTTGAAATCACTCTTTATATTAGATGATGTTGAATGTCACTCAATCTTGATCTTTGATAATCTGCCAAACATCGAGTTCCCAATCCTCTCTCCTTATAACTGACAATTGAAATTTTGGAAGTGTAGTCTGAAAGATGCTTTGAAAGCGCTTTGCACACTGTTATGCGACTTGGATTATGTGAAAATAAAGAAAAAAGATAGAAGTTACTTATGACTCGACCTGATATGTAGTATTGGCTTATCATACTAATAATAGTATTTTTCATTGGCAGAACTACATTCAGTGCACTTTAAAGCTGTTGTACAAAAATCGATGTAAAGATATACGTTTAATAAAAATGTAGAAACGAATTAAATCGCAAAATACATTTTATTGTGTGCTATTTGATAAAATACACATTGGGCATTTTATCAATTGAGATATCTCATTTTTACATTTAGATTAGAATACAACAGCATTAATGTACACTAAGCATTAATTCTGTCAATGAAAAACACTATAAGAAAGGAGCGTTTTTGTATTATTATATGTCCGTTATGATGTTATTACATATTGACGTTAAAGGAAAACTTACGTTAATTAGATAGAAAATAAACTAGGTGATTGCGACGATTGGTAAAGAGTGGACAAATGACGTCATACTTGATCGAAGAAATTGATTATAAATTTATCCGATACTACAATTTCATAGATTTATTATACGTCTATCATAAATGGAACACAATGACGGGCGATATTAACGATACAGTGAGACAATCTGGTGTATCGCCGGTGCACACTCAATAGTACAACTGTGCAATTTTTAAACTTGTAATCGAAACTGCAATTACATAGATAAATATAATATAAAATCACATTCTCAATTCGATATCTAAATATTCTAAAGATATGACTGCTGGCAAAATTGACGACGAAATGTTTCGAATCTCGATGTCCAAGTCACACATACACAACACATGCACACAAGCGCGTTTACATTTTTAGAGTATTTTTCTATTGCGCTAGCCTCAATATTTACCGAAACATAGCGAGATTCGTTCATTCTGCACGTTGAATAATTAGTTAGATGCGTTGAGAACTAATGTTGTATACATATATATGTATATATATATATATATATACAAACTTCCAATACTTTCGCACGAGCAACTCGTATTTTCATACGTTGTATTATTCTTTTATATTTCTTTTCTTTTTTTTATAATTTTATACTTTGTATAGAAAACCATTTGCATTTTTTGCGCGACCGTATCTATAAAAATAGACGCGCGCTTTGCGGCAGCCATCGGTCTTTCGACTAAGTTTCCGAGGTATCTCTATTACCTTGACGAAGGGCGAGAATCTGCTATTCTGCTTGATATTAGATTGCGTTGACAAGGGAAATGATTCGTGACTTATTAAAGAGTGTTCATTGTATAACGAGTACATGTTACGAACGAAAAAAAAAATGTAAAGTCTTGATTCTTTTTATAGCACATTTTTATAGTGAATCTCATATAATATTATTTCATATAATATATAAAATGTTTATTCGATTAGCTCAGTCGCATCATATGACATCATATTGACTGTCTTATTGTTAAGTGATGGTGGAACAAAGCGAGGATAATTTCATCAAATTGTCAATTATCGTTCCTATTAACTAATTAGTGTTTCTTAACTTTCCGATTTCAGTATCGTCAAACATTCGTTACTTAAAGATGTTATCGCCGTTCCAGAGCAACTGCTATAAAAAGAATCAACACAGAACAATGAATCTCAATAATGTAATTCAACGTGTGCTCGTTTACCGTGCGAATCCTTCATTGTATATTACGCTGATATTACTAATGTGCCGATGTATTTTTCGCCGTTTATATATTATATATGCAGCTATAAAGAATGCATTGATACATTCTTGCATCGGCATCACAATTTTAGATAATTTTTCTACGAAATAAAAAAAATCCGCAAAAAAGACAGTTCAGAAATACGGATGATGCGCAGGGTAGTCCATCCACTCGTGCTGCTTTGAATGATCAAACACGTATCGGAAATTAACTCATGCAGAAGTTGCAAGCAACATAAAAAGGCACAACATGGCCTAATTTTCATTGTTAACATTTTTGTCCGCACGCAAGAGAGTTATCATATAATCGCATGCGCGATCGGGGATGGGCCACCCTGCACTGAATTCTCTCATCTTCTCCTTGTATAGCAACGAGATCACTACGTTGTATAATAATTAAGCGAATAATTGTCTCTTAATCTTTAAGTTATTCATTCACGAACGTGATCGCATTGATACGCATCCCGATATTTGCCCGCATAACTCCCATGTCAGTAAAGTAAAAAGAAAGAGAATAAAAACCAAGGAAATTCACAAAAAATGAGTACGACAGTTTAGTTTACCCGTCGATATAGTCCTAGCCGATGGTGATTCCGATTAGTTACTCCTATCTGGTGCAATAAAACTGAATTTATAAGTTGTCTATAAGCGGGAAGCACATCAGACTCTTGCATAACGCACAATACATAAGGCATAAAAAATTCAATCAATCAGAGTCCTTTATTTCATAGAAAAGAAAGAAACGAAGGACTTTGATTGGTTCATTTTCTTGTGCATAACGCATAACACGTAATGCATAATAAAATGAACAATCAAAGTCTTTCGTTTCCTTCCTTTCCATGAATTTCTTATACCTTATGTGTTATGCATTATGCAAGTCTGTGCTCTTCGCTTAAGATATTAATTCGCGCATTTAGAATTATTAAAATTATTATTTTTAAAATTATTAAACACTATTAGTTATATACAATAACGAAAAAAAATTTTATCGTGTACTTCTCGTCTTGTATTTCGCATTTTATTCTCATAGAAAGTTTGGATAGCACCTTTTTTCCAAGTTTTATTTATTTATTCTCGAGAGGACATTATTCTCTCTCTTAAGAACAGAACAATCGTCAGATTTAATTCTACTAAGTGAACACAGAAATCGAGCAAGATGTGACCGATAATGCGATTATGCCGGACAGGTTTTTTGCGTCCGTATTCTCGATCTGAGCTACTACGAGTTCTTTCTTCCTCTCCCTCGTCGCGGTTACAGACGAATAAAGGATCGAGGGAGACTAAAGGGAGGCACAATCCAAGCCGCGTCCACAGAAATATAGCTGTGTTAAACGAACGCATGCATCGAATGGTAACTTCGATCGCTCGGCCACAATATCATTTAGCATCGAACAAAAATATCTTAGCTTGCAATTCCATCATTGTCTGAGATTCAATATGTGAAAATTATCTAATTTAAAGAAGAAAAATTTTTATCTATATAGAAATACATTATCTATATTAATCTAACAAAAATAATTGAAAAAATAAATACAGCAAACGGTTGGAATTAAAAAAAAATTTGATATGTTAAATAAAAGTACTCTATTGTTATTTTTTCATGGGGGTTGTTATAATTTTGATATACTTGATATTGTATATTTGATTCAAAACACTATACGTCTTGATTCTACATTGTTAGAAATTTTATTATGAATTTAAGTAATAAAAAAGTTTGTGAATACTGAGATAACTGAAAAATAATAAATGATTTAACTGAAAACTAAGTTACAATAGTCTTAAATGTAATAGATGTGTGCATTAAATTTTATGCAAATCTACATAAAATTTTATGGAAAGTATATTAAATTTTATGAAATTTTATGAAAAATATATTAAATTTTATGCACACAAATATATTTTTCAGTTACAAATATATTAAATTTAATGTAATATAATTAAATTTAATGTTATGAAGTTAAATTTAATTTATGTAACTTAAAAGTATATTGTATTTCTGATATTTTTAACAGTATACATATTATGACTACGATGAATTTGGAAAAAAATGTGAATATTCTCATTAAGATAAGATCGGTAAAAAATTTTAACTGAAGAATCCACATTTCAAGAGAGGCATGTTCAGTGAAAGGCACACTTTGCATAGCCAATGAAAATTTTTGGAACAATCGGAAATACAGCGAAACTGATAAATTATACTACAAAACAATATCTAAATAATAATATAATGTCGAAGATAAAATTATTTAAAAATATATCTGAAAATATATCTCTGCTTGATATAGAAAATCATAATATCAATATAAAATTTATATTTTATATTATACAATTTTCCAATTGAAAGATGAACGAAAGCAAACACAGTATTGTCATTTTAAATTTAATTTTTTTTAAATTAATATGAAGAAAATAATTGAACAAAAAACAGCCTTTTAATTCAATATATAATATATAAATAAGCAAATATCAACGATCTTGCTAGTCTTTTTCGAATTTTCAAAAGAAATTCGTAACAATAGTTACGATTTAATCGTTTTCGTGTATCACTACGTCTGCCACGCGGAAAGAGTCCATGATGGTAAAACGTACGATTGATCTCCGATCCCATACGCGTTATACATGGGGCTCGCGAACTGGAAAGCGACGAGCTATAAGAGCGTCCGCAAGCAGGCAGGCAGGCAGGCAGCGCCGGTTTATTCCTGATCGAATGTTTTTGCACGGCCGCCGCAATCCTAATTGAATTCGCTGTCGGCCACTCTCGCGGAGCTGCACCGAGAGCGGTGCGTAGAATCACGCACCGTACATACACGAATTTACATCATATAATTGTGTGACAAAAGCAAATCAAAACGAGAATAGTGTTATTTGAAATTCATCTCCTTTCTCTTTTTTTTTTGTATAAGCGATGAAAATATTCTACAATATTCTCGCAATTCAAAAGGATTAGAAGATATCAGACTATCTCAAATTTGTTGCTAGACTTTTTTGCAGACGCGATACTTAACGAAGATTATATCAAACATTTTATGACGATAAAATTATTTAGGAATATTTTTATGCAATATCTCTGCTTGAAAATTACAATAGGTTGCTAATACTCAAGCAGGACAAGTCATTATGATATCAAAATGATATCAAAATGACTTCAAAATGATTATTAAGTTATTTTTCAATCATTTTCAATTCATCTTAATGTCTTAATTTTGACGTTATCATGACGTTGTCCTGGACGTACAACTTATATACTTCTTCATATAATTATTTAACTGAAAGTCGAACGAAAGCAAACAGTAGTCTGTTCATAATACTGTTCCTAAATTAATTTTTCCTTTTGATAGGAGAAATAAACTCATAAATTCTTGCGGTTTGAAAGATTGATTGAAAAATATCAGTCGTCTTAGATTTTTTGCAAATGATAATCGCACAAAGATAATATCGAAAGTTTTACGAAGATAAAATTATTTAAAAATATATCTGTGATATCTCTTTGCTTGATATAGAAAATCATAACATCAATGTAAAATTTATGTTTTATATTATACAATTTCCAATATTATACAAATTTCCAACTGAAAGATGAACGAAAGCAAACAGTATTGTCATTTTAAATTTAATTTTTTTTTAAAGGAACCGAAATATATTTTTAAATTCCTGGATAGAACATTTTATCAATATAAACAATTTATATTTCTTCATAAAATTGTCCGACTGAAAAAGCAAAAAATAATGCGATTCAAAGTTTAATTTTTTTCATAAAAATGAAAATATGCTTCTAGATTCTCCAGGGCTAATGGGCTAATTACAAGATAAGTCTTAAAAGAACTTAGATTTTTGTTGCAGATTATTTTACAGGTGATAGTCGCAAAGACAGCGTCGAATATTTTATATGGGTGAAATTTTAGTTACGTTTCAGAATGTGGCTCAAAAATTTGCGACGGTTCGAGGTCTCTTCGGAATATTCACGGTCGTAGTGCATGTACCGGAAGAAGAAAGAAGAAGCAGGAAGAAGACGAGAGATGGGAGAGACAGAAACGTAGGATAACAATGGACCACTTGTTAGATAGCCCATCCCTCGACACCAGGAATACAACGGATACTATTGGTTATTCATTGGGGCCTCTCTTGAAGCCGGTTATCTTGCCAGATCGGTTTAGAAATAGATCTGATCCAGTTATTTCCGATTATCGATGAATGCAAACTTTATTATCAGTCTCAAAAAGCTCTTTGCTTTGTCGTAAATTTTTCACGCGTTTACGCTGCAAGGATTACTGCGAATCATAAATTCGTGAATATCGAATGTATAATGTAATGGCAGAAGAAATATAATAAAAATAAAAAATTAATAACCTTCAAACAAGGAAAATATGTATGTAAAATTACAATAATATTGTATATTAAAGAAACGTTTTGTCTATTACAATTATATTCAATGTTCAAATAATATCTACTTATTACAATTTTCTTCATCTTTTATTTTTGTAACTTGGATCAATCTTTTATATGCAGAAATGTTTACAATAATTTAAACATCGAACAGAATAATGATGCGTATGACGTGGCGGATTTACGACACGGAAGTAAAATTCAATTGTCGACGAGATGAGAAATGGAAGAGAAGGGAAACACAAGAGATGAGCAGGAGAGACGACAGAGAACCGGCACGATCGGATGAAAGATGTTAAAAAACTGGTTCCCTCCATCGAGATTTCTTATCACTTTTTCTTAGTTAATTCGAATTTTGATTTCTGTGTATTTGTACGTATACTACTTTTGACAAATTTGTTTTGCACGATTTCTGAAGATTAAAAGGAATTAGTCAATATGTAGGTGTTATGTAAATAGTTACGAGAAATGTAAATGTGATTTCATAAATATACTTATTTGGAAAAAAAAAACAGATCACGTTACAAACTGTAACGTTACGTTCCATTTTTCTTTTTTTTGCGGATAAATAAATATAATATATTTTTTCAATTCGATTCATTGTAAGAAAGAAAGAAAAGACGAGTGAAGTCAGGCAGATATTTCGAAAGGAAAAAAAAAACGTCAAATTAGGAAATTATAAAAACTATATGACAATTTAATTTAAAAACAAACGTGTAACATATTTAAACAAATTTTTTAAATTGCATCCTTAAAATTGCGTGTGCAGTGGCTAAATAAATCTGAATTAACACAAATATATTAAAAGAAACTTGTACAACAGTAAACGCTCCATAAAATCTTTCATATCAAAGATCGGTTTAATTTGAAATGAATATTCGATTCACTTTCAAACTTACTACTTTCATTCCTTA
This sequence comes from Atta cephalotes, assembly GCF_000143395.1. Lineage (NCBI taxonomy): Eukaryota > Metazoa > Arthropoda > Insecta > Hymenoptera > Formicidae > Atta > Atta cephalotes. The sequence continues at coordinate 3,185,672 of NW_012130074.1, forward strand.
CTTTTCGCATTTACGATCCTCATTAATTTTTCCCTAATATTAATTATTATTAAACACAAAATTAATCAATGAAAAAATTTAATTCTAATTAGCGATGTTACTTATATATATCAAAAACTCATTTAAATGCTAAACTCATATATATAGCTTACATCGGAATTCAGGAACACAGAATCTTAATTACAATTTTATATACATCGTGTAGTACAACAAACATTGAAAAAATTAAAATGCACATATACATGCATATTGCAAAATGCATATTAAAAAATACACAGCAGATAAAATTATAAATAGCATTATATTTCGAATTCCGCCGCAAATTGTAGATCGTCTAAACCGAGTTTAAGCATTAAAATAAAAAGCATACAGTGTATGTGTGCGAGAAAGAGAGAGAGAGAGAGAGAGAGAGAAGGTAGGGGGGAGGGGAGATTGGCAAAGCAGATTCCGAATACATTGTGCACGCAGCCTTAACTCGCGGCGCATCGTTCTCGCTCCCCGGTGCTCCCCGACGGGACCCGGGTCCGTCTGCGAGATCTCTATCTCGCTTCACGGAGAGGTTTCGCTACTCGCTCCGCGTGCCCCGACTCTCATTGAGAGTCAGTCAGTCAGTCAGTCAGTCCGCCGGAGCGACGCGGTTCGCGCGCATCGTTACACATCGCCGCTTGCGCCGTTTGCAAGCGAGAGAGGAAAGTTCGCGCGCCTCTCTCATTCCTTTTTTCATCCCTTTTTCACCCGTTTTCTTTCTCTCCTTCTCGCTCTTTCTCTTTCTGTTTTACCGATCGAGGGGGTAGACAACCGTGCGTTGAAATCACCGCGGGATCACCGGTATCTCCGCCGCGCGATCGTGTCCCGTGCGCGCGCTCCGTGAAATCTCAAATCCTCCGATTTCACGCGTCGGATCGCCAACGGCACGCCGCACGCACGCCGGCACGTTGAATTATATAGGAAGGCCGAGGCGGCCAGGAACGTTTTACGTTGCTCGTTAACTGCCAGTGCACGCACGGCGGTTGCCGGGGAAGGTCGAAGGGACGGGCTTCCTCACACCGGTGTGCGTGTAACACCTGGTAGCGGCGACGACGACGACGACGACGACGACGAGGAGGACGAGGAGGACGACAACGACGACGACGACAGCGGCTGCGGCGACGGTACTGACCGGGACGTCGCGGTCGCGGGCAATTATGCGATCGGCTGCGGCCGTCCTGGCCGCGGCGGCGATGTTGGCCCTGGCCCTTCTCCTGGACGTCGCCGGCGTGGCCCTTGCCCGGCACCAACATCGCTCCGGGAATTCCGGCCACAAACCGTCCGGTGACATCTCCCTCTGGATCGATCAGCAGCAAATTAAGATGTTCAGCGGTACAGTTCACAGATGTTGAGTCTCAAAATCCTCTCGGAAGTCGGATTTCTTATTTTCTTCCCCCTCTAGCTTCATATGTGACCCCCTTTCTTCGTATTATCGCTGCTCCAGCAATTCTCCATTTGAGACATTACCTTTGATACGTTGCTATGATGCAAAAAATGTTGTTAAATAAGTAAAAATGAGAGAAATCCGATTACTATTCACGATATCATGGGTTACGTTCGTAATTAGAAATTAGTAAACATTAATGTAAAACTGAAACTATTTTTGGCTAATGCAGGGCTTGCAATGGAAATATACGCGATTGCGGAAGGCCGAGTACTCGCTTATCTTTTAGATCCGGAGTTTGAGAATAAACTGCCGATTATCCCAAGCGAGGTGTCGCACGTGAATTTCACGTGGAAGTCAGGAGTAAAAAAATACTATTATAATTTTTTTCGTTTAAAGTCGTACGACGAGAGCATCTTGAAAACTCCATCGATCACGATCAAAAAGCAAGGACGAGTGCCTAAGAGACCGAAAGGTAAATATGTCAATATCTCAAATATATCGTTCCCTTACGTCAAAAGTGACACAACTAAAAAAAAACGTAATTTCGAGTTGTTACCATCTTGGTGAAAAAAATAAAAATCAGAATGTAAGTCGAATATAAGGGGAATATAACAGAAGCGTAAACGAAGCTAGGAAGCGAAAATTGAAATAACGAAATATAGAAAAAGCATACATGTCTTTTTTCCGTTATTTCAATTTTTGTCTCCTAGAAATTTCATTTACTCTTTTATTACTGTCCCCTTTTTATTCGAATTATCTCCGATTTTTGCCAGAGTATGAATAGATATTTTAGCGCCGAGACACTATCATGCCTCCAGATAAGTTAGGTAAACGTTTCCTATCAATCAAAACTCGCAAATTCTCACTACTGCGCATTTGCGCACATTAAAGCCATTGTAGCGACTTAATCTGATTGTGAGTGTAAAAATAAAATATTTCGAATTATAAAATACATAAAAATTAAATGAGTAGATAGGTAAAAAAACGAGCAGAGGAAAGATTTTAAACTAGTGTATTATCTCATATTTATTCACAATTAACTAGTATTCGATGTCATAAACAAAATCTATCTACTCATTTAATTTTTGTATTTGCAATATCGAGCGAATTACTTGTTTTCTTATTTTATATATAAATATTTTATCTAACAGCAAATATTTTATCTAACAGCAAAATAAAGTATATTGAGGAGTATATTTCACGATTTCTGTATTTATAATACACATATTTTTATGTCAATCTGGTTATGATAGCTGTGATCTGAATGCATTAGTCGAATTCGCTTAATTTAATTTCATAAAAAATCGTCAAATGATTATAATTAAAAAAAGATGAATTTTTAAGGATTGCGAAATGAAAATAACAAAAATGATGACATTTGATCATGTTAACAATGTATTCTTTTTGCTGAATAATCAATAATTTTCTCTTAAACTGAATGAAAAATAGTTTTTTCCCTTTTTTGGGAAGCTTAATCTTTTGAGTTGTGTCATTTTTAAAATAAAGGCGTAATATCTAAACTACTTAATTAATGTACGAAGAAGCTAATTATGTTTTATAAAATAAACTCGCATTTTTATGAGAACTCGTGATTTAAAAAACATTTGTATATATATATATATATATATATATATATATATATATATATATATATAATACTAACTAATATATTATCTACTATTATAATATATAATACGTAGTAAATTAATTATTATTATTAGTATACAATATATTAGTACATATAATATACTT
>NW_012130074.1:3188857-3204219 GCF_000143395.1 Atta cephalotes
TNTATATATATATATATATATATATATATAANAATATATATATAATATATATATTATAGTAGTATATATATAATATATATATATATATATATATATATATATATATATATATATATATACATAATTCAAACAAATTTACAATTATTGCCTAATTGTAAATATGAAAAATCTCGGAAAAATTAAATGTTATTATTGTTAACATCAATACAATTTGCAATACGAATAATCATTTTCAATGTATTTTGTTTGGCGAATACAAATCTTGTTGTCCAAATTCGATCACAATTTTAAGAAAAATGGTGTCAAAAAGGATTTTGAGGATTTTCATAACGTTGTAGCATCAGCAACAGATTTTATTTTTTTTAAATTTGGTTTACATCACAAAAGTATCAACTTTTAGTTCTAAAATACATTTCGTTTTGAAATAATTTTCCGTTTTTGGGATATAACAATTTCCATAACAATAGCTCGTTTCATGTAACACATAAAAAAAGGCATTTTGTTCCATAATATTGTATTATATAGAAAGATGGAAAGTGCTTTTGTGCTTACATAATATAATTATATAAATTATGTAAATTATATAAATTATGTAAAAAAAAAGTCAGATTTTGTAGCCCAGTGTTATTATTATTAATTATTAGACAAAATTATTAATACAGATATTAATAATACAGGTAATTAAAAGTTGAAACTTTCACATGATATTAATAAAAATTAAAAAAAAAGCTGGTATTGCAACGTCATGAATGCTCCCAAAATTGTCATTTCTAGCATTTTTTCATATTTTTTTAATAATTAATAATCGATTAACGGATTCATATTCAACAAGTAAAATTACAATATCGGAAATGATTACTCAGATCATTCGCGCAAAAAAAAAGTTTTGTTGCCCAGTATTATTGGAATTCTTTATGAAAAGAAATAAAATTATTATTACTGTTGAGAGTTTATTTATAAAGCGTTCTAAAATTCATTAACCACAGCATATATATTAAGAATAAACATAAAATATTTACCATAAAAAAATCAATAAATCAAGATCTTGCAATACAGAAATGTAATTTCGCAGCAGAGAAAAAGATTGTCAGAATCTAAATGTCAGAGAAATGTCCGCAATTTTTTATTCCAGTTAATAGTTCTCGAGGTAAAATGATATAAAATTCGAATAATTGTAAATTGTGATGAAGCTTTCATCTTGTTGATGCGGTCATTTTTCGCTTCGTATCAATGCGTTAACGTGCTAATAGTATTTTCGTTTGTTCAGAGTCAATATGTATTGATCTTATGGAGGCTGAATTTGAAGTCTAATGCACGTTTGGCTTTTATCGCGCGATAAACACAAATAAATCTAAAATCGCGCTTGCAGTTAGATATATCGACATTACGCCACTTTCACGTTCTAATGACACGTTAAAATAATGAGTTTGGTACATATGCTCGCAAATACGTCCGTTTTGTTATTAACTTTTATTCTCTCTCTCTCTCTCTCTAAGTGCCGTGCTGATGGTCTTATTTACACAGTCAAAGGTAGAGATCTTTTGCTGGCGTGCGTAAAATCTACCTGATCTAAGAGAAGGCGCTGAAGATATTCTTTGCCTGAAGAATATTTCGTTTGACCGAATCAATCTGAAACGAATTATGGCGAGTTATAATATTATGATGTTACATTTGTAAGGATTAAATTGCCATCGATAATTTTTAAATGATTTTTCATTTTTATTTGAAATACTAAACTTTGTCATTTAAATACATTAGGAATAAATATTATCAATTTGTTTCATTCCTGTGAAAAGAAATTCGATTAAATTTGATTGCATGATTAGAAATGTGTTATTTTATTTATTAACTATTAATAAGACATATTTGTGATTCTATTTATCGAAATAGAAAGTGCTTTTCTTGATTTTTTAATCAGGTATGCGAAGATAATTATTTCTATATTTTTTAATAAAATATTTTTATATTTGCGATTATATAATTTTGTACTGTAAAACGCATCGAAAATTTGATCGATAAAATCTGAAACTTCTGTAGATTTGCGCGTAATTAATAAGAATAAAATACTTTTAGTTCTCTCTCTTAAATCGGATAAAATATATAAAATATACTTTATAAGTATAATTTTTTCTTAGATCGAGTAAATATTTTACGTCACGTGATATTGCCAAAAGGATCGAACTGCAAGAAACTCTCATAATAGGTTTAGCATATTTTTTAAGATTAAAATAAAAATCAAAGAACTGAATTAAAATATGAATAAACATTTCAATAGCATCAAAATTAAAATGAAAAACACTTATGATTGAATGTTGGAAGATGAATGAAGAGAAATAGAAAGTACTTTCTAAATCTGAATAAGTAGATAATCACTGATATCAATATCAAGTATGTCACTAGTAATCAGTGAATTAAAGGTGAAATGAGGTCTCCAATCTAATCTTTATTATGATCTAATCTTGTTTTAATACTTAAATTCAATGAATATGGTATTAGAAAATTTAAATTAATGTGCAAATATCAGTATTTTAGTTATATAATGCTCAAATAGTCTTCCTTTTTTAATTGAACTTCACTGATTATCAGTACCAAGTATGTCACTAGGTAATTAGTGTCCACTGATTCAGATTTAGAGAGTAAAGAAAATTCAGTACATCATACAAAACGAGCAGATCTCACCCTATTTGTTTTTCCGTTGCAGATTTCAGCATTCTTCTACCTTGCGCCGGCAATTCGGGCATAGCGCAATTCGGGATCAGTTTGATGATCGAAACCCTGAAAGGAAAACCTCTAAACGGGACGCCCCTCCGTCTCAGTTTAAGAAAAGAATGCACCGTGCGCGGTGAGTCCGTCAGTCGCGCCCACGATCACCACCTCTTCACTCGCACATACAGTTCTGTATCAGCAGTAATTCATCGCCTAATTTGCTGCATGCTCTTGACCGATGCAGGAGAGGCAGTCAGGAATCAGCCGGATCTCTTCCTCGCCTCCGCTCGCGAGGATGTTGCATCGCGGCGCCCACGAAATCCGGTTCGCGCATGGTTCATTCGTTCCGACTGGCTCTCCTCTTTTTTTATTTAATCGACAGCCGTGGCATGTACCTGATGCGCGTATGAGCGCACGTTTTGATACTTTATAAGAGAAAGATTATCTACCTGTACCTGCCCGCCTGCCAGCCGCGATACGATGGGTCCGATAATTGTGCGAGGGAGGCGCATCGAATCTCCACCGCTCCACAGTGTCTGGGAGATTTATGGATGTTACATCGTTAAACGGTTGCTCCGAGCCTCGATCATCGCGACGAGATCCCGGTCCAAACGAGGATGCTTGCGTTTGTCAAGGTGTCAAAGGGAGTAGCGAATCGATTAACTTGGACCTTTTCCTAACGCCTTCGCAAAACTTGCACGTGGCTAATTTTACACGCGTACTCATTTCTCGTCACAAAAAAGAGCACGTCGAAGCGTCTTGAGGCATCAGTTACCAAAACAAAAGGAAACAAGAGTTTCTTTGAGTTTCAAAATGTTCTCGAGTTCCTGAGGACGCATGTGTTAAGTAACTTTTGTTCGTGTTTACTCATGTTAAATGAACATTGTCCACGAAATATTCAACTCAGATTAGCCATATTCGATCAAAGCAGATTTTAGTGTCTAATATAATATTTTTACGTAAATTTTACAATTGTCAATTCAATCAAATTGCAAATTTTTTGTCAGTCTTGGAATAGTCCTATATTGAAGCTGAAACGAATTCAGAAGACACCTGCATGGAATTACAGATTTAAATCCTTGAAATGATATTTTTCATAATAAATTCTTTACAATATTTAAAAAATGCTCATTATTAGTATCATTTAAATTAATTTGTAATATTACATAGTTCAGTTTCAGTCTAAAATTGTGTTTCAAGATCGATAAACGATCGGCACACAATTTGCTTGAATTGTAGAAATTTACTGCCTAATTTTAATGCCTAATAATAAAATAATAAAAATATTAGTAGACATTAGGATCTGCTTTAATTGAATAGAAGAGATTTTTAATTCGTTCTTATTTTAAGATCGTCTTAAGATGCTGATACGGCTCTCCGATTAGTTCATGATAGATGGTCCTAAATACAAGATTTGATAGATTCTATGTATTCCGTCCATAGTTTTCTTATCTATGTTTATTACTGAAAAAATGAACTAATCGATCGAATGAACTAAAAAGAAATGAAAATCTTAATAAATCATTTATTTGATATAAGAATTAATTTGATTTAATTAACATTATTTATTGAGTAAAAATTTTTTTTTATTGAATATATAAACATTCATTTACTGGAAGTAAATATTTAGTTCGTATTATTCAAATAAATATTTATTAAAACTTGTACATTGTTTCTCAGTGCATGTTACTGTGCACTATGATACTTATACAAAGAAATAATGCGAGAAAGAGATCTTTAAGACTCTGTAATATAAATTTTAATGTCGTCTCAACGACTTCAATTTCGCGTACCCATCGCCACTCGCAAGGTGGAAACGTGGACCGCTTTTGTGTGGCTTAAAAGCTCTCTCATTCAGAACTAGATTTTATTAACGCTATCTTAGTATAATACATCTGTCTTGTAATTATGTTAATTACAATTGCAAAGTGTTGAGTAATATCGATCGCTCTTTTTAATGCAAGCATATTAAATGAAACAAGTGTTGCTAATGAATAAGGATCAGGAATGAATGTAACTTCGATAAGCTCGATTTCCAATGCTGCATATAAAGAAAGGATCTTATTAGGTCGGATTTCATTTATCCTCGAACAAGGATTGTTATTATCGCGTGCATGCAAATATGAACTTGATTGAAGAAATTATACCAGTGTTAATCCTTACTTTTCATTTTGCAATTTGGCAATTAATTATTATTATCGTCTGATGTTCAAAAAATACTCTCTTTAGCTTATATTAAAAAAATTTTTTTTTACTCAAAATATTGCTTTCGGAGAGATCGGTTTTTGCTTGTATCTTCTACATTAGCATCTATTTTTTCTGTTTCATTTTGCCTGGCGCTTTATTTGTTAAGCGTTAGTCAGTTCTATGCTTCTTTAAGTCATTGTTCGCTCGTGAATTATGAATTAAGTGCCTAATTGTCTACTTAATGCAAAAGAACGCACAAGTCTGCTCTGCCTTTTCAGCGTTACTCTCAGCTCTCTCAATCTCTGTGCATTCAAGTTGCTAATCATTAAGTCAAGTATGTGTTTATCTATTTTAAGTATTTTTACATACCTAAATTTCGATAATATCAAGGATTGAAAGGATTATTCAACATATGTGATCGGTTGAATTTATTATATAAATTACGAACGAGAAGACTGGCAAATAACGATCCACATATAATTGTTTCATCTTTTCGAATTCAGATAGAGGTAACAGAATACGATACTCTCGAACGTTTCGTTACAATCACTTCTGCGATAATACATCAATGATAATTCGTGACATAGCAGGTCGAATGTGCAAATGTGAAATAATTAAATATGTATATTTCTCATCAAATTTTTTTCTTTCGATAAATAATATTCAATTGAAAGAAATCCACGATTTGTATGTGCCATAAAAATGAGATAAATGAAAAAAAAATATTATTACGAGATTTATAACAAAATTGATTATAGATTATAGTTATTGTTATTCTTAATATTATTCTTAATGTATATTATTCTTAATATTAATTATCGTTATATTTTTTTTGAATTTATACACTATTAAGTTTCATTTTAGCAATTTTTTTAAATGATCTTTTTGCTAAAGATATATATTTATTAAATATTTAAAAAATGTTACATTATATGTAACATTTTGACTAAAACATATTTTCTTTTTTATGACATAAAATAAAATAAAAATATAATATATTCAATTTCATAGTTAATCCTAAAATTTTTGAAAAGGAATGCACGATTAAATCTGCATGAGATTGCGATAGAAGAATATCTTATTGGAATAATCGATAGTTGGGCATGAGTGCCGCTCTTTCCTGAAATTAATTAGAATGTTTTCCAAACGATATTATACTGAACTGCGAGATCGTGTTCGGTTACCAAAATATTTCTCGTTTTTAATCATGCAAAGATAATTATTAAATAAGTGTGTTCATATTTGTGTATGTGCGTAATGTATTTACAGACATCACGATAATATTCCATTTTTTAATTGGATTTTATTTTTGCAGAACCTAATCCTGGTCCCTGCCCAGATGGTTATCTAGGTCCTAATTGTAAAACAGCGCTTTGCTATCCGAATTGCATGAATGGCGGTAACTGTACGGCGCCAGGCGTGTGTTCATGCCCGCCAGGATATCAGGGTCCTTACTGCGAAGGAGGTATAATAAATTACACAAATATACGACGAAAAAAAGTAGAATTCGCTTAAAATAACAAAATTTTTTAAATTTTATTTTCGAAATATGTATGACAAAGTAAATTTTAAATTTAGTATTAATTTATTTCTTCATATCCTCCCAATAGATTCAAACGTTTGTCCAAGCATGTATTACGTCTAATTTTAAGAAAATTTTTGCATAGAAATTTGTATTCAAGTTGCTGAGTCAATTTTGTGTTTCACTTCTTGATCCTCTAGACACAATATTTCTCGAATATTCTTCTAGCTTTCCAAAAAGATGAAAAAGCGAGATCAGAATAAAGTACGTGCTCCAGAATTTATTTTTTCAATAGATATAAAAGCTTTCCTATAGTATTCGTTTTCCTATAATTATGTAGAGCTGCATTGCCATACAAAAGTATGAATGAGCATTACAACAGATGAATTTTTGATGAATAGTCTGTCACAAACAAAAACTTTTCGCAAAGTTTGAATATTTTAAATGGTATAAAACCCAGCATTATCTCATTTTTGTGAATAAAATTGAGAAGTAGTTCCTTTACATCTAAAAACGTACGTCTATTTGCCTAATCTTGCACACCTTCAGATTTCTATCTTCGTAGAAAGTTAAATTATCTATTATCGGGAAAATATTTGATATCAAAAAGTGGAAAACGAGAGGTAAAAACTAGTTCAGCAATTTAGATACAAATGTCTGTGCAAAGGATATCTTGAAATATCATAAAATGGAACAAATGTATCTATTGATAAATTATGTGAAGAAATAAATTAATGGTAAACTTTATTTTGTTTTATACATATTTTAATAAAATATAATTAAAAATTTAATTAAAAATAAAAATTTTTATTTCTTTCGAGTGGATTTCTTTTGGAATTTTCTTCCTTATATATATATATTGTTTATACAAATCAATTTTAATTAGTACATATGTTACATAATTCATGAAGATTCACTTGAAAAGTGATTACATGATAGTGTTTTTATTTATTTCTATTTAATTTAATTTAATTTGCTTCTTTTAATTACTTCATAAGTTCATAAAAATAAAATTTCCAGAATAGAATATTGCAATTTATAAAAAAATTAGTGATTAAAAAATGCTCTATTAAATTCGGGATATCCCGAATATCATTCATGGGTTAATTCCTTACATATAAATTCAAAGTATAATTTACTATATTATTATATAAATTACAATTACTATTTACAAGTAACAAGTTATTTTTTTACATCTTTAATTTCGAACACTTGTAAATGCGTTCATATTACTTTGGAAATCGAAATAGCGGTTTTACAGCCGTATTTGATCACATTTATTAAAGCTTGGTAAAACGGTGCTTGCTCGGCGCCATGATCTATGCCCATATCATGATGCTCTTGTTCTTCATCTCGGAATTTCTTGATGGTTTCAAGTATCTCTTTGTCCACATTGTCGCCATTCTTCATCAACATACGTAATTGATCGTTGTAATGCTCGACGATCACAGTCTCCACTGCCACAGTACACGCCATCGCTGCTTTCTCGCCCATGAGAGCAGTACCGGCACCCAAAGCGAACCCGGCGATATTCCACAGCGGGGTGAGGACGGTGGGTCTGACTCGGTACTTGCGAATCAATTCCTCGAATTTGGCGCGGTGTCGCTTCTCTTGATCCCACATGTGCTGTATAGTCGGTCCGACTGTCGTTCTGCCTGTGGTTTCGCAGAAAACCATTAAAATTCTAATCTATATCTACAATCATACATTATGAAGTCGGACAACTATACCTAGTATGGCCATTTGTCCGGCGTATATTCTGTCAGCTCCCAATTCGCCGGCATGATCGACTCTTATTACGGAGTCTAGTACTTTTCCAGACGAACTCCTGGCTAATGTGCAGGCCAGTCGTATATCCACTCCTCTGACACGTAACATTTTTCTGTATAAAATTTCCAAAAATTAGGTTTCTATCACTACTTATGAAGACTAACTAACCAAACAATTTCTGCACAGGTATCTGCACAGAAAAATGTTTGAATGGAGGAAAGTGTATTCAGAAGGATGTCTGTGAATGTCCAAAAGGCTATTTCGGCTTGCGCTGCGAATTTTGTGAGTACAAACAACAAATCTTAAAGAACATATCAAAATCGTACAAAATTTAGAAAACTTTTATTATGTTAAACATTATCTTTTTTATCTTTTCAGCCAAATGCGTTATTCCTTGTCTCAATGGAGGCAAATGCAAGGGCACTAACATCTGCAGATGTTCAAATGAATATAAAGGCAATCACTGCGAAATTGCAACCACACATATAACGTCACAACGTTCAACATGTAGCAAACCGTGTAAACATGGAACCTGTCAATCAAACGACACATGTCTCTGTGAAGCTGGCTGGTACGGAAAGTTTTGTCACAAAAGCAAGCCATGGGCTTAGAGACTAATGGAATATCTTCAACGTTATTATTATTCGTACCAATTGAATTCTTTAAAAAGCGACGTTATTCTAAAATCACTAGATGGAATTTACGGCAGATTATGTTTACATATATATCCTGAATTGTACGGAGAAAAAAGGTCTATGCGTTCGCAGAGAAAGAATCTCGTGATATTAAAATGATTCAAAGAAATTTGTAGTGTATTCTTATTTTTATTTGATGTGAAAAAAAAAAGCATTAAAGCTTTCACAAGATTTAAATCCAAATCTCGATTGGTAACTAATGTGATGTAAAATTCATAGTTTCCAATTTATTCTGCCTCAGATGTGATATGTAAAGAGCTGCTTTATGTCATTTTACAATATTATTGTATTTAGTTAATACTACTTTTATACTGTAGATGTAACAATTGTAAAAACAAAATAGGAACAAAATGTATTTTCTGTAATGGTTTTAGAAAGCATGATTATGAAATAATTCAGCATAGTAGTGTGCCTGTGATGGACTTCTTTCTCCTATACTATCTTTTTTTGTACATCTTAGAATATAGATAAATAAATGTAGTTTTATATTATAAATTGTGAAAAGAATATGAATTTTGAAATGATCCAAATAACTTTTAACACTTGAATATAAAACATTTAAAAAATGAAATGATGAATTTCGAAAGAATTTTTAATTTATATAAATGTAGTAAAAAATTTTAATTGAATTATTTATAAAATTATTGATGATATATTTTTTTAAACAATTTTAATAACAAAGATTATTTGATATGGATTTCATATATTACATGCAATAAGGATTAAAAAAATAAAAGAATAGAAGCCAAGAATATCGTGGAAAGTTAAGGATGTATCAGATGTATAATCTCTACAAAAAGTGACTGGAATTGAAAATTATGTTTTCTGCATAAAAATAAATGTTATACAGATATAAAACAATTTAATATACGTAAATTTTTATATTTAACAATACAATTTTATAGTTTAAATGAAACTTTTTTTCATTTCATCTTAATTATTATTTAAAAATATGTTAACTACTTAATGAAATAATTTTTGTTTTAAGTTCTAAATTATCGTCAAATTGTTTTACTTTCGAATGCATTAAATACAATACCGAAAAATTTTCATTTTTTCATTTTGTTCAAAAATATGTGTAATATGCCCTTAACAAATAGTGCGCTTATTTGTAGAATGAAAGCAGTAACATATTTAGCAAATTTCTACATGAACTCTAAGAAATATTTATTATCGAATGTATGCAGTTTTGCATCACGTCACAGATATAATATCAAGGAAACAAATAAAAAAATACAAAGAAGAAGCATCAAATACGATCTAAACTGGATTTTGTTTAATAATATTTCTATGTAAATTTTAAATACATTTTTCAATTAAATAAATATTACTTATTTACAGGGTTGGGAACATAATTTAACTTGTTAATAAATAATTTAGTTATAGTTAGTTATTTTGATAAATGTACGGAAGTACCTCCCATCAAAAACCGCGGTATTTTCAGTGATTCATAAAATTAGTCATAAAAAAATGTATACAGTGTTTTAAAAGAGGAGCTTATTGTTTTTGTGGGAAAAACTCAACAATTGTACTGTATATGTTTAAAATTTTAAATATCAATTTTATATTGATTAAATACATTCACACACAGTTATTATTCCAATTTTTCGGTTTACTAAATTAATGAATGAATATAATATAAAAATGAAAATTTTACGAAGATTAGCAAAGACTTAGTAAATATTCAGAAGTATTATCTACTAAAAATCACGATTTTTTATTCGGTAATTAATAAAATTAGTTATAAAAAGATATGCTAATGTTTTAAGGGGGAACTTATGTGATTCTGCAATAATTTAAATTAATTAAAACAGAGAATATGTATAATTTAAATTATATAAGCAAATTTGTATTTTTAATTAAAGCAAAGAATATTATATGTAGGTATGAATCATGAATTATTCTTTACAATTTAAATTATATAAGAAAATATATGTAATTATAGAGTATTGTTCCACCAAGAATAAGCTCTCCTTATAAAACAATGTATATATCTTTTTATAATTAGTTTTGCTAATTACTGAAAAAAACAACAATTTTCAGTAAGGTAATATTTTTGAACATTTAAGTAGTTACATTTTTTTTTGTAACTGTAACTAATGAAATGATACTTTTTAAATATTTTAAACTTATTCGTCAACATATTGGCTGACCAAAATAAAGTGAATGCTCAGTGAACAAATTTGTGACTATTTCTTGTATTTGATTATCCTCGATAATCATCATACATTATAAATGACTATATGAAGAATTAAGCTAAAGATTTTTTAGTGTAAGGATATATTTTAACATTAATTCCTTAATAACTTTGGCTCTAAATGTATATATTAATTTACTTAATAATTTTGGCTCTAAATGTATATATTAATTTATAACAAATATGATTGAATATTTAATATAATAAGAAAAATGTACGAATGAAGACTCGGTGTCAGACATACCATTTTGATTTTTTGATATACCTCAAACAAACCCTCATTATTAATATTTATTAATTTAAACATCTTGTACTATTTCTTTAGTTTCTTGGCCTTTACCTTCTCAAGTTGATTTGCATACATGAACATATTTTTCTTTTACGATTTGTAAAAATTTGTAAAATTTTACAAATAATTTAGTAATATCAAAAACATAAGATCCCTGTATTTAAAATAGAAATGCAAATAATAACAAAGATTAACAGAAAAAATAACTATCCGTTACTTCCTACAGTAACTGTAACTGTTTAGAATTAGTAACTTGTAACAGTCTTAAAAAGTAATTAATTACTTTTTAAGAGAAAAAACTATAATCTGTTATTGCAATGTTAAATAAAGATGTTATGATCATTGTGTTACGCTTATTGGAAAGCACCATGTTTACAATGTGCTCCAATTTAATTTATTGTTAATAAAAAATTAATTCTATTGTTTTAACATAGTACAGATTTTCACTTGATAAATTATTGATGAAATTAATCAGAGTCCTTAGTTTATAGCTCAAAACTAGGTGCATTTGCACGGCAAATAGTCAAAGTTGGAAAATCCCTTTTCAATCCCTTGAGATGACAAAAATATGTCAGGTAGCTAGAGAATAGTGCGTACGTGAACGAATGTGGCGCTGACATTTGCAATGTGTATTTTTGAGCAGCGGAAACAATCGGACGATCGTCGAGGAAGACGACGCCGGATGTAGTCAACTAGCCAGAGATCCCAGGAAGATCGCGGAAGAAAGATGTCGAAGTGAAGAAGAAGAATGCCAATGCGTTATGCGAGAACAGGTTATAGTCGTCCTCCGACAGGCGACATTACGGCGATTACATTAGATCGTGTCGCGCCGCGCTGCGAACGGCACAGGCAGTCACGTGTCCCTCGGACCAATGGCGACGTAGGTACGCGGTCCGCCATGACGCGTGCCCGAGCGA
Source organism: Atta cephalotes (assembly GCF_000143395.1). Taxonomy (NCBI): domain Eukaryota; kingdom Metazoa; phylum Arthropoda; class Insecta; order Hymenoptera; family Formicidae; genus Atta; species Atta cephalotes. The sequence continues at coordinate 3,201,141 of NW_012130074.1, forward strand.
TTCCCGCCAATCGCGCTATACCAAGCTTGTATATATGTACATGGCGTTGGTGTTCTCCCGGATCGCTGCTGTCGTTCGGTGGATTTCAACGGGGAAACGGTGAGTGCTGGCGCGGTAGGCTTGGAAAGTTGGCACGCGGACGATCGGCGATCGGGATCGGGCGCGCGCGATGTCCTCGCCGTCCGCGAAATCCATGCAATTTCGCATCGTCTGCTCGGGTGGGCCTGCATCGCGCAGACTCGCCCAAGATGGCCGGTACCGTGTCCGCGTTTTGTTGTGGTGGTGGTGATGGAGGCCCGCTCGGTGCCGATCGATACGCCCGCCGCCGAATACCGGCCATGGCGGCTACCGTTGTCGTCGTCGCGCGTCACGCGTCCTGAGGTAAAGGCAAGTCGGCAAGTGGCCTCGCGTTCGCCGGCGCAGGACCGGCCACGGTGACGGTGATGATAAGCGCGGGCGCGACCGCGTGCGCGGGGCGTGGTGCGAGAGCGTAGCCGAGGCGGTCGCCAGGTCGCCTCCCCGCAGACGCAAAGAGTCCTAAGCCCTCCCTTGAATCCACTCCGCGGGAACACACCAAGGTGCGTACGCAACTCGCGATTTTCACTGGGCCTGCTCCATCGACTCCGCGTTACCGAGCAGTCGTCGTGAGCTGCTCCGCTACCCGGCTACCCGGAGGTGTAGCCTCTCTTTTGCGTGTGCCCTGCGCATTTTCATTGCCCCCCCAAAGTATCGGCCCGAATAAACGCGCATATCCCCGCGGTCTCCTCTCTTTCTTCTCCTCCGTCTCTTTCTCTCTCTCTCTTTCTCTCTCTCTTTCTCTCTCTTTCTCTCTCATCGTTACTTTACGCGCGCGTTCTTTATCATCGCGTTGTTTTGTTGTTGTCGCCTGCTGTCCGTTTCGTTTGTCAACTTTGCCAACTCTGCAACGATCAGCAACGATGCTGCGAGATGGACGAGAGACGCAGCGGCGGTGGCGGCGGCGGCCACCACCACCTCTATCGTCACCCTCACCATCGCCGTCGTCGCCTTCTGCCGCATTCCTCCTTTATATCTGCGTGGGTATTCGCACGCTAATTCGTCCATCAGGAGAAATATGCGTGCGAGACGCGGAAGTCTTCCATGTGGAAGTCTTCCATCCGTCACCTGCTGGTACACGCCGCCGTTCGCAGCTCATAGCTCGCAGCTCGCAGTTCGTCAATCGTGCGAAATGTATATACCCTAATTTACCTCTGCGTTTTTTTTCTCCTTTCTCCTTCCTTCGGAAAGGAAGCACGTGCTTTTCGCCTTTTTTTGCTCCCCAGTTTCCGGCAAGCGATGTAAACATGCGGAAAATGTTAAGAATAATATAATAGTACAGTAAATGAATCTCTCTTGATTCATCTTTTACACGTTCAGTATTTCTGAATTATTTTAATGACAATTGTACACTATACAGAAATCTCATTAAAGAACTTTCAAGTAAAAGTACTTTGTCATTTCAGGCTAAGGTGATGTGAAGAAGAAATTGAAACTGCCAAATCGACGACATCACAACTTTCTACGGTGTGATTAATATTCAAGATACCAAAACGGCTAACAAACACATAAAGATGGTGTCCATGCAAGATGCGGAGACTAGCACGATGCGCAGGCTTTCAGATGACGACGATGATGATCCCAGTAGCGGGTCTGAAACCTATGAGGAAGGAGATCTGCTTACAGCTGCAATGGATGATGATGTTACAGCTCAACTAGCCGCAGCAGGTTGGCAAATCAAAAACATTAATGGTGATTTCCCATTTTTTTTCGCTTTTTCATTTTTGTTTATTACCTAACCACCTTTATTTATGGATCAACCAAAATATGCAGGATGCATTATCTTTCTGCAAGAGTGTTATTTAGCGTTATGGCTTCCTGCAAGAACACTAAATTTCAAGTAAGAGAATTTGATGCTTTACATAAATAATACATATATATGTATATTTATAAATGTAGCTACAAAAAAATATATTTATTATTTTATATACTGTATATAATATAAAATGACTTATTAAAATTATATTGTACATTTGCAATCTTTGTATGTCTCTATTATTAAAGATAATTTTTATTATTTATCAATCTGAATTTATATTAATCTAATATAATTAAATTGAAATATAATACATATATACGATTGTATTTATCGTATACATTAAATAATATCATATAGTAGATATTAATAAAAAATAATTGTGCTTTTTTTATATAAATTAGTTTTTTTATATTCTGTGGAAAAAACAAACTAGCCAAGAATTAAATGGTTTATGAAACGTTTTAATTTTGACATCTTTTAACTTAAATATGAAATATTCTAAGATATTTATTTTTAAAAAAATCTTATTTTAATGTTACGTATAGAATAATGAAATAAATTAACGTAAAATAACACCGTTTTTGAAAAAGTTTTATATAAATATATATATATATGTATGCACATATACAGCATATATATATGTGTATATATATATATATAATTTGTATTTGAATGTCATTATTTGCAAAATCATTTTACGATAATATTTATGGAACTTTTTAAATAAAAAAATATAATTTCACTATAGACTAGCATGACAATATATATTTTTTTGATAGTATATATTATATATATTTTTTTGCTTTACTAATGAATATTTTCGTCTACGATTTATGCATTAATAATTTGACACTTTGTTATTGTGCATTTTGTCATGTTTGTGTGTTTATTTATTTTATGTTATTAGTATTGAACGGATTGTATTCATAATTAATACAAGATTTTGTTATGGAAGTTAAAAATCAGAATATTGCCTTGAATTGCGCTTTCTTATTCAAATGAAGATTTATTTATTATAATAATGACAAAATCAGAATATGATATTATAAAAATAACATTTATATTTTTTCCAGTTAGAAAAATGATCATAATTTAAATAGGTAAAACGTTTCTCAATTTTTAATAATGAATACAGTCTAATATTTTTCTGTATTTTATCTAGAATAGATGAAATGTACCTTACATTCAGATTCTATTATATTTCTAAAGAATTTTCTGGTTTTTTATGTTTTATATTTTTTGGTA
>NW_012130074.1:3204239-3238075 GCF_000143395.1 Atta cephalotes
TATATATAGTGTGTATATATATATATATATATATATATATATATATATATATATATATAGTCCAAAGTTTTTATTTAATGTGATTATTTAGGAGTCAATGTAATATCACAATGAATATCATAATTATTCAATCATTTATGTTTATACTTTTTGAATAAATTTTGATTTTAATCACATTTCATTTTCATTGTTGCTTACGCATCTTTGTTTTGTATGTATTGAAAATACAATTACATTTTTGGTATGCCAATGTCATAGAATTTTTTGCTATATAAATAAATCAAATATAAATAAAGAAAAATGAAAAGCAAAATAGAATAATAAGAATGCGGCACGAATACTTATTACTAGTTTTCTATTGTGCGCAAATTGGTAATGTGCATAACATTTTAGTTTAACATAATTAAATCCGTCGGTTACGCCTGGATTTCAGTTACGCCTGGAATCATTTTCATCGAAAATAAAAATTAATACTATTTAATTTCACTTTCGAATAGAAGATGGATCATTAATCAATTATCAATTGATTATCAATTCCAAAGATATAATTTTTCACTGTGGTTAGAAAATAATGTAAAGAAAACTAAAGACGAGGCAAATATATAGTCTGTGATTTATTTAAATTTGCAACACAAATTTATTATTATAAATTGAATTGATCCGATGATCAACAAAACATAATTTATCTGAAGAATGCAAGAGCGTATAAACAAAGAAAAGTTCGATATAAATATATAAATCTACAGTAATATAGTCAGAATAAGTGTCAAATAATAAAATTATAACTTATGTCCATTTCTATCAATGTAGAATAACTTTAATCTTGTCTCAATTCTTTATCTTTTTCTAATTCTTAGAACCGATATTAAAGTTAAACTATATTAGTAGAAATGGGTATTAATCGAATATCAAAGATAACTAACAATGTGTCGAAAACGAGGTATATACTGAAAAATAATTATTCAAATTGTATAAAAATTAGTGAAATGCTCGTATATTTTCAAAACAAATTAAATAAAGTCGTGGCTTATTTCGAGCTTGTAATTAGACTGACTTTAAATTAATGTCATAAAATATTTAAAATAAAATATTTATTAATATAATATATTTATTAATATAAATAAAATATTAATATCATAATTCGTAACAATTGAACTCTCTAATCGATTGATTCTAGTCTTCGATAAATTGGATTCTCATTTTCAATCGAGGAATTTGGTAAAATTATTTTTATTGAAGGATATCATGTCTACTTTTGACCGAAGTATTTCATTCTTCTTATTTTATGTAACTGTCTTAATACATTTTGATATTTGAATTTTATATGAATTGACACATTACCACTGATGATTTTTTTTTATATTTCATTATATATTTCATTATATACGCTAATTTCATTAATTTAATAATTAATTATTTTTACATTGAAGAAGGCTTTGTAAGCCGAAACGTTTGTAATTTTATATTATTTTATTAATATTTAGTATTTATTAATATAGTTTATTAGTATTTAGATTATTATATAGTATTTACATTATCTTCTTACATCTTATGTTAATTGTTAATTAATTTAAAGTCAATCTAATTATAAGTTCGAAATTTGTTTAATTTGTATAAAAGTTATTCACACAGTAATGTAAAATAATAATAAATAAACGAAATACATATAAGAATAACAATAAATATAGATTCGTTATACTGTCAATTAGTGCATTAAATATTGCTATTCTCATCAGCTTATTTTGCTTTTTATTTCAGTATTGAATTTTTCCACTTTTTTCTTTTTTTGTAAATAAACGTTTATGTTAATGAGAATTTGAAAATATTTATAAAACTTTTTTTATTTTGATTCTTTATATTGGCATATCAAGAAATATTATGAAACAATTGAAATATTTCTTTTGCATTAAAAAATCTTTAGGACCTGTAGGCGTCGCTGCTGCAGCTGCCATTGTGTCAGCCAAGAAGCGAAAACGACCTCACAGTTTTGAAACTAATCCCAGTATCAGAAAGAGACAACAAAACAGGCTTTTAAGAAAGCTTAGAGTAAGTAAAACTCCTACAGGAATAATTTAGGCTCTGAAGAATATAAATCAAAAGAATATTAAAAATATTTATAAAGCCAACATTGGAAGGACATGTGTATATATAAATTTATTCTCGTATTAAAATTATGGAAACATTTCGATCCACAATTTCCTCAGTATATAAAATTCAAATACAATAAAAATATAAATAATACAGTAAAAGTCACATAAATATGAATGAAGTGCAGTAATCAAATTTAGTAAGAACAGTTCAAATTATCTGTATCTTATGTTTGTTTTTTTGATACTCAATTCTGTATGACAGTTCTTATCAAATTTGATTATTATGCTTCGTATTTTATGCAATTTTTAGTATTATAAGAATAATAAGCCAAATCGAAGATCACACATACATTTTCATTGTCATACGAGAACAATTTATGTCACAGAGTGCTAACTTTAGTAAATGTATACATTGACTACAATAAGTGTATATATTTACTGAGTTAACTTTGACTGTGATGTAAATATATATGTATATAAACATGATATACACATATTGATATGAATGATGTGTGTAGTGAATGACATGCATATATCCATGATATTTTTATTAGTATTGGCTCTTACAAGTATTTTTTATATTCTTTTGATTTAAATTCTCTTATAATTTATCAATATCGTATTTTCATTATTACTTGCGTTCTTGTATTTCCACTTATATATATTTATTCTAGCACAGTAGTATATTTTAGAATTTTACAATATCATTATCAAACTGTTTACAGCAAACTATTGACGAATTTGCTACCCGAGTTGGACAACAAGCAGTAGTATTAGTGGCTACGCCAGGCAAACCAAATAGTAGTTACAAAGTCTTTGGGGCAAAGCCCTTAGAGGACGTAGTTAAAAATCTAAGGACCGTTATCATGGAAGAGCTGGAGAATGCACTTGCGCAACAAGCACCGCCGCCCGTGCAGGATGATCCGTCATTATTCGAATTACCACCGCTTATAATCGATGGTATACCAACTCCGGTCGAGAAGATGACACAGGCACAACTTAGAGCGTTCATCCCATTGATGTTAAAGTATTCTACAGGCAGAGGTAAACCTGGCTGGGGAAGAGATAGTACGCGACCTCCTTGGTGGCCCAAGGAATTACCTTGGGCTAATGTCCGAATGGATGCGCGAACGGAAGACGAAAAACAAAAAGTACGTAAATTCGATATTCGAATATTTTTAATTTTTAATTTTTTCTTTATTATATTATTCTGTTTCCAATATATTTTTAAATAGTCGTACATTTGTTTTATTATTATTATTATTACAAATTTAAAAATTCATTATTTAAAAATATTAAAAATATAAAATACAGAGAGAAAAAAATTAAATTTTTGAAAAAACATATATGTATAATAAATAAATTATCTTTTACTGTTCTATGTATTTGATAAAAGATATAATGAATACATACTTGATCGAATAATCTATTCCAAGAATTTATTAATTAGATGTTAAACGTATGAATTGGGACAGTGCAATCCATTACAGATCTCCTGGACTCATGCGTTGCGGCAAATCGTAATAAATTGTTACAAATATCATGGCAGAGAAGATCTTCTACCGGCGTTTAGCGAAGATGACGAAAAGTCTAATTTAATACAACAAGCGACGCCTCATTCCTCATCGCATCCATCATCGAGCCAGACACAAAATGGAGGAGGACAGTCGCAACAGCAACAGACGGTGGGAGTTGTTCGTCTCAACAGCGCAGATTCATCTAAGGGAAACTCTTCGCCAGCACAAATCATTGCCGCGTCTCCCACAGCTCTTGCCACTGCCACTCAGGTGGGAGTGGATAGAGTTTATGAAAAAAAAATAGAATTTTTTAAACATATCTAGGATGACATGAAACAATATGAATTTTAAATCCCTATTTACTAAACAATTTTTTTTATTTTGATAATTAGAAAAATATTAACAATTTTCTTTTCTTGTTTCAAATTCTCCAATATTCAGAAGCCTGATTTTCATTTATTTTTACAGTCCCCATCATATAGAAAAAAAAGAATCTAAAATTTTAATCTGAAATATTTTTTACAAAATCGTATTTCTACTGATGTGTTTGGTTTCCCTTATTTGAGTTAAATTTTTTTTTATATATATATTAGATTTTAGAATTGAATATATATTAAAATATATTGATTTGTATAATCTGTATTCAGTAATGGAACATTTATAAAAAAATCAAAGTCATTTACATTTAAAAATTAAAATTCTAGTTAGAGAACTCATAACAATGTTCCTCGATTTAGAGCTGCATTCAAGAGCATTATTTACTGTCATTTTTAAGCACAAAATAACATGCTATGTAGTTATAATACAACTACTTTATCAAGAATTTAAGATAATGTTTGAAAATTTGAAATTGAAAAATCATAATTATTTTTTTATGATTATCTTTTGATATTATTTTTTTTTTATTGTTTTTTATTGTTTTAATTTTTCTAAGATTTTCATAAAATGACAGTCCATGGAATTTTGAGATGCAGCCATGATGTCATGTGTACATAATTTACTTATCTCTGACTTACAATTGTTTAACAGATGACAGCCCAATATCCAACAACTGTATTGCAGACAATAACCAATCCAGATGGAACAGTTTCTATCATACAGGTGGATCCTAGCACACCGATTATTACATTGCCGGATGGTACAACAGCTCAAGTTCAAGGAGTTGCTACTGTAAGTTTTCTTAAAAAATATAAAGATTTAATAAAATAAAAAATCTTTACAGATCTTTTTTTTAAAATTTTTTGAAAATGTAAACGTTTTTTATAAAATGGCACGTAATGAAATCGATGTGATATCTGATATAATACAATATTTATTTTACAATATACATACACATATAAAATATATATTAAATATACTGTGTATTAATCCAATTAAATTGATCCAATTAAATGTACAATGACACATGAATTTGATCATTTATGCATACGCATACCAAAATAATACGTATAGAAATACTAAAGGTTAATACACATACATATGTAGATGTAAAATCAATACAAGATAGAAGTATATATATATATGAACAAAGTTATAAATATCATATAAAGATTAATGTTTATAAAAGAAATGTTACGTCTTTTATACTTTTAGATCATTTTCAGTTTAAAGAAAGAATATATAATAATAAATAGAAATTAAATAGATATTAACAAAATATCAGATTATAATAATAATAAAAAATCACCGAACCTATACTACAGATAATACTAAATGTGATAATAGTCTTAATATTTAAAAAAAAATAGAAAAGGAAAATTGTTAAATTTATCCAATATGATATTGTATAATACAAGTCATGTACAATAACATCATTTTTGATTGCATTCAGATTCATACGAGTCAAGGAGATGTTCAGGCACTAGCGGAAGTAGCCGGTAGCACAGAAGGTGCTAGTGTGGCTGTCGATTTGAACACTGTCACAGAAGCGACGTTAGGTCAAGATGGCCAGATCATCCTTACTGGGGAAGACGGACACGGTAAAACAGTTTTTTATAGGCTCTGCACTGTCGCCGGCCAGGAACTACTTGAACAGTGACTCGTTTTTTATTGGTCCCGGATCTTTTTTTGCATGCTGTCTGCTATGCTCCAATCAAGAATCATGTCTCTATGTGTTTATACTACTTTGTATTACGAAGTAGGATCTGGACTAGTTAATGTATTTGCCTCGTATTGTATATATAGAGATCTAGAGTAATTTTATATAAATGGAGCTATGCACAGCTTAATTTGAAACTTTGTTCTTTGAGAATCCATGGTGCGCTTACATGTAATGTATAACACGGAGAATCGTGTAAAAGTATTAATTGCAAATATTTGCACTTCGAAATGTGTATAAATTGTATAAAGTACATGTTTATACATGTTTATACATGTTCATACATTACTATTTGTTATTTTATTTTGATTTTGAAAAATTTTAAGTAAGATAACAGCATTTATTTATAATATAATATGCATGTAGATATTATTGTTCAGCGATTACATGGACGTGACACGTATTTGTGTACAAAGTACTATTATGTATTCTATTATTATAATATCTGTATGTAAGAATTATTGCAGTACTTCTAGAAACTTTTACAACAAACAAAAAATGTACGTACAAGTGACTGCAAAGGAAATATATTGCCATTGGATTCTTAAAATTTTTAACTCAACAATTGCTAAAACAATCCGCTATCGCAATTACGATGACGGAAGAAACTGTTGTAACGATTATATTTACTCTATTGAAGATTGGTTTACTGACTTTAATTAAACGAAAAGAAATAAACTTGCTGTACATAGAGTATTTTTTGTTGACGTACCATTATTTTTTATACATTATGTGTTAGCAGCCTGTGTTTAAGCTGCTTGAAATAAGTAACATATTAGTGCTAACATTTATTATATGTTTTTCGAAAGTGTCATGTGAATTGTGTGATCTGAAATTTTTATTTCTGCAAACGGCTTAAACACTCGCTATCCCTCATAAACGCCTTAATTTTCTTAGATAAATATCGATTTTACGTTAAGTTAAAGAGGCATACCAAAGAATTATTGGATCATAACAAGTATATCTGTTCTTTCTGAGCGCATCCTTTAACTAATTAAATGGTACTATTTCTGCGTCTTTAAATTGTTCAATATTTATATAATATGCGATTTTGTTTTTATCAGATTTCAACTGGCACACAGCGATCTCGCAGATCTCTGTTTCATTCCTTTTGTTTTCCTTATCCTTCAGAAACCAATATCCTCTATTTATCTTGCACTCTATAACATGAATAATTTTGTTTTTTTCATTTGTGAATAATTACAGTGATCTGACAGACCATGTCATGCCAGTTATGAAAAAATAAAAGACGCGTTAAATTAAGGATTAGTAATCCAATGGATGTTCTTTTGTATCGTAAACTAGTAGTTATTGATTGTTATGATAGAAATTTAAATAGAAATTAAAATTGTCGAATGAAGAATGCGTAGTGAGAACAACACCACTTTTTATCGTGCACAGACCGTATTGGTTCGGTTTTAGCGCTTTGCAAACAGCTTCTTGACGTTGTCGCATTGTGAGTATAATTTATCTGAGATATTTGTTTACCATTTTCTTTTATCATCTTCTAGTTTGCAATACAAACGCAATTGGCTCGTTATGAGTCGATCATGGAACGCTTATTATACGTTTGTTTCAGGATATCCTGTATCAGTCTCAGGAGTGATCACAGTGCCAGTGTCTGCCAGTATGTATCAAACTATGGTGGCCAATATACAGAGCGATGGTACGATGCAGGTGGTAACGCCGATGGTTCAAGTACCCAAGGTCGAATCAGGAAATGGAGATACTACCATCGAGGCTGTTACTATACAAGGTCACCCCATGACGATGATAAATGCCGCTGGAGAACATCAGGTTCTTCAAGTAATATCGTTAAAAGACGCCAACGTTCTGACAAAGACCATGCAGGCCGAGGTTAAGGACGAGGACAGTCAACAACAACAAACTGTGTCTAGCCCAGAATAAACGTTAAGTGTAATCTAGTTAATCTAAAAGAATCGCTCCGTACTATCTGTACATGCTATCAGTGTATCACGGTGATATACGGAAGGGATAAATGTATGAAAGAATTAGTAACGATTGGTGTTGTGTTTTCTTTTTCTCTTTGAGTCACTGTTCTGTGTAACGTATCTTACTGATTGCGTCATTGAACAGCGGTTGTATTTGAAAATAAGAATGAATGAGTGTGAAATTGATCGAATTAAGATTAGTCATATTTGTACTCAAGATACATCATAGACGCTTGAGAGTATTCATTTGCAATCCAATTTTTCGGATATAGTATTAATTTTCAAAGAGGTCTATTGTCGTACCAGGTGAATGCGTCTGTTTTCGAAGATAATTATCTATCGCACCGTTTACTGGAAAATCATAAATCACCGATACTTGTGTATTTTCCAGTACTGCGTGAGTTAAGCACATATTTTCTAGTCTTGTAGCCAGGTTGATACATAGGAATACACACCAAAGACTTATTCTTTTATTAATTTGTTAATATTTTCTACAGAAAATTTCTATGGAAACAATTTATATGAAAATGTTTATACTTAATTTCATAAATTAATCTATCATGAAGCTCGATTATTTCCACAGTAATAGCAGAAATAATTTATTCAGTTTTTTGTTAACGGCACAGGATGATCTTTTTTTAAATTTAATGAAGACACACAAATCTTCCCTACAGATCCTTAAAAGTAAAAACAAGAAAAACAATTTTTTTTTATATTCCTAATTGACCTTCTATAAAAAAAATGTATTTTTATGGACAAAAATAAGGAGTAATTATTTAGTTATAAGGGATCTTAATGACCTTGATCTTGACATATGTTGTTAAGGTAATAAATAAATTTTAGCTCATTGTTTGTTAAAAAGTCGTTAACAAAAAAAGTTCATTAAAAAAAATGTGGTTTTAACGCAAAAAATTTGTACACAGACATTTCTAAAAAAAAACCAAATATATCATCACACACAGCAATTGACTGGATTAACTTTTACAGAGAGGTAATTTATATAATTTAATAACTTGATAAAACTACATAAATCGAGAACAATGTCAATTATTTGTAAAGCAGAAAATTTGTGTTTTTGAAGTAAAATATTTATATGTTTGAAACAGAAAACTTATACTTATTTAAAAATTCTCTATTTTAATAAATATTTAATTACAAAATAATCTGGCTTCTTAACTCATGAATCAATAGTTAACAAACAAAATTAAATTGATGGAAAAGGAATTATTGTCGAAATCGATGAGGCAACAAAATCATACAAGAAAAATTATATAAGAAATTATATAAGAAAATATTTTGCGCTGTTAAAGCATTTGTTTCATCAGAGCGCAATCGTGTGTAAAATCTAAAAGTTAGATTTTATTGATGAACTTTTTTTGTTAGTAACTTTTTTAGGAACAATGAGCAACGGCTAAAATTTGTCCATTTGTCACTCGGAGCCATACATATGTCAAGGTCAAAGTTATTGGAGGGTCCTCTATATCAAATAATTAATAAACAAGGCTCATACATAGAGTCAAATAAATTGCATGGTCAAATATTTGAGCTCGAAGTTCAGTCTGATCGAATCGTAAAAAAATTATCAAGATGACTTTCTTATCATATGTAACAGTATATATAATACAGACATGGACGTTTCTCATGAGCATTTCTTGACCACTTGGAATTTGACATCTTGGAATTTCTTCTAAATAGTCAAGATATGCCAAAAACAGGCTATTATATATATAATACATAAAGGATCGCGATAGTAGAAATAATGAAAAAAAAAGAGTTAAGCATTTCTGACGGGTACAAATAGAAAGTAAGATGTATGTTTTTTCATAACTAAGAAAGCATAATAATATACAGACAGTTTGCAGTTTTAATACACACCAACGAAAGGCGTGTGTCCATAATCATATTTTATGAGAATTATATTGCACTATATATTTGCTTTGATTAGCATAATCAATCAATAACAAGTCATTATTTGATTTTCATCAACGAGGAAAAAATCTGATTATATTTGTACAAAAGATTACTTTTATGTGTTCTTGATTTCGAAAAATATAGAATTACAATGTATGTAAATTGATTTTCGAAAGAGGAGGATATGCGATTGTAAAAACCAGGATTCACAACACACATACACACATATATACTGTCCTTCATTCCACTTGAAGGTAATCAAAAATAATCGATTCTATTTTACACTAAATAGTTGAACTGTGTCGTGGTATTTAAAATCATCGCTCCCATTTTTATATAATATATTTAAAGTGACGAAAAGTGTATTTTTTGCGTGCAATCTTGTTTCAATGTTGCGGTGACAAATTGTAGGATTATCTTTCGGATTATCGGAAATGACTACTTTTTTAACTGTACACTTCTATTCTCTTATCTTTTTTTTGTATAATCTACATTACATATTATATTACATATCTACGTTACATGTAGAATGATTAAAATGATATCATTCAGTTGTAGTTATTCAATTGTAAATTGGATAATGCATAGCATGTTATACGTATTGCAAAGCAATACTTGATTCCAAAGATCGTAATATTGAAACAACAAATTGCCCTTGAAATCATGTGTAATAATATTAAAGAGATTTTTATAACATTATAGGGAAAAGTAGTTGAAATTAGTGGTAAATACTATTAAAAGCGTATCATAATGACTAGATAATAATTGTTGCGTTTTTTTTAAATATTCAGGGCAAAACTGCATTAATGATGTAATATATCAGTACTCATATGTAAGATAAACATATTATATTTTCCCTCCGTTGTTTGTAACAAAGCACATACCAAGCATAAATTAAGTTGGATGTCATTTGAAAAGCAAGAAAAAAATATGTATTACGACTTTAGATAATTATAGACATATGTGTATATGACTGCTGATGTATATCTCCCAATTTCTCCATCATATAATGTGTAAATAAGTTGTCACGTGTAGTTTTTGCCTCCATACGTCTATTGCAATTATGCGAAATTAAAAGTAATTAATACAATTGTGCTATATATTATTATTATTATATATATTTCAATTGTTCATATTATGGACATGAAACACAAAGAAAAAAAAAGATTAAGATTCAACAGTCTTTATATATCTTTAAAATTAAATCTCAAAATTTTGGCATATCTTATATATAATATTAAGTTTTGATTTTTTATTAACAGACATTAATTACAATTGTGGTTATTTATTCAACAATGCTGCTGGGAATGCATACATGTCTAATTCAATTTAACTAACAAATTATTCTCAATGTTTGCATCTGAGGGAGCAGTTACGAATATATAAATACTAGGACTTATACAGTATATTTTTAGTCCATTACATTTCATGTATTTCTGGATAAGCTAATTCTGGCTTATCATATCCTAACTCCTCGGGCGTACTGATACCTAGATCGTCCAAGATGGGTCTGATTTCTTGAAGAATGTAAGGATAGATTTGAGCAGCATGTGGGCCACCTTTATCTCTTATACACTCTATGAACCTTACGGCGAGAGCAAAATCATTTAACCTTCGGCAAGCTTTCAATGCTGCGCATATGATCTTTGGTTCTGGCACAAGATCCATACCTAAACAAAACAAAATGAATTTGTTATTTTACAATTGATACATGGATGTGCATTTATAATAAGTCAATATAAAATAAAGATAGTCTTTGCAATTACCTGATTAAAAAAATACTTGCATGATAAAAATAAATAGCTTCTTTCTGTTTTATAATAGAATCAATGTCTGATTTTTCAAATGTAAATTTAAATGATAATTCAAGAAAATCTATTTTCTTTTTGAATTAATGATTAAAAATAAAACATTCATAGCAATATGAATCTCGGAAAGGCAAATACATAGATGGAAAAGTTGTTCCTTAAGTATAACTTCCAAAGAAATTGTAATAGAAGTTTAAAGGACTTAAACATAAGCAATAATCAATGACATTAGACTGATATATAAATGATACAATAAGTAGGAAAATACCTTATTTGATCTGGAGTTAGATCTTAATACTTAATATTTCAGTATGAAATTATACACACATTCAATTCTGTATATAAATTCACTAAATACTAAAATATTATTAAGTATTAAGATCTAGCTCAGACCAAATAAGATATCTTCCTATTTACTTTTTAATACAAGTTTTATAATAGAAGTTTTTAATAAGACTTTAATAGAAGTTGTGACTAAAGAAATATTCGATGGTATGTACCAGAACATTGTTTAGGCAAACACAATACAAAATAAAATGCAATCTGAAAAGAACAGCCGCGTTTTACTTCACTACTTCTCGTGTCTACGACGGATAGATAAAAATTGCAATAAGAGAATCATCATCAGTATGAGGTGTCATGTTTCAATAGTCTAAGATTTAGATCATTTGTCAACAGAGGCAATTAAATTAACGCGAGCTTACCAGCCAGATCGTTCATGGCTTTTCGGATCTCCCAGTGATCGATATCATTGCGGTTGAAAAAATTCACGTATCGTTGATCGAATTCGTCGTCGGTCTCACTATGAGTAGCTCTGATGCATTGCGTGCCGACGATGGAGATCTGCGGCATAATCGCGGTGCGCGCTGCTGAAGCCACGCGTGTCGCTACGACGCGCAACATTTCTTCTCGCTGAAAATCTCGCACGAAAAACGCTTATATGAGCAGACTGATTATCTGTCTGTTGCGTAAATCGACCACGACGGAAGTCGATCGTCCAAATTAGTCGAATTGCTTGCAGTTTGCGGCAAGTTTCACTAGATGACGTGATCTGCTGCTTCCGATTACGAGTGATAACGGCGCGTATTTTAAGATTCGGATTAATCAGATAACTATAATTTTAATCTTTTAATTAATTATTATTTTAATTAGTTCTGTTCCAATTGATCGAATTCTACTCTATAATTTGCAGTTTTCAACTTTCAATCTCAGGTCTGTTTTTCTTATTCCTGTATACAGAACGCGGTAAAGTTTGCCGCGCGGCGGAAGTTATCGTCACTAACTAATAATTCTATTGCCCGTATTCATAGTCAAGCTCTATGAATTATTTTATTGGCTGCATCTAAAGATAAATTTAAGGAAGCTTAAGTACAAGATCTGACTATGATTACGGGTATGTGTTCTTAAGTCGGCCTCACCATGCAAACTTTTAGAAATGATGTATTACTTCCGCCGCGCGGCAAAAGTTGGATTGAGTTCAATTTTTGTTGCGCGGTGGAAATTATGTAACTATAATATTATTTCCGAGCAAGCAAGATTGATTGGCTATCACGCCAATTTCTGTCGCGCGGCAAGTATTGCCGCATTCTGTGTGCAGGATTAGGTTGAAATTCTTATTCTCAGTTTTCTGTTCCTTGTTCCTTTTATTGTGCGGAGCCTCTAACACATGAAGCATAAGAAAATAAACCAATCAGAATCCTTTATTTTATGGAAAGAAAGGAAATAAAGGACTCTGTTCATTTTTTTATGCCTCATCTTTTATGCGTTACACAAGAATGTGCTTCCCGCTTAATAAGAAGATCAAACTCAAGTGGCCGATTACGAAAAAAGTTGGCTCAAAACCTTAAAAGTAAAAGCGGGAAAAGTTAGAAGTATATATGACTATCACGTAATCACAGTCACACGAATGTATGTATGTATGCATGTAGATATATGGGTAGATACATATGTGACTTGCGATACTTGCGATCATGTGTCAATACTTCTAACTTTTCCCGTAAGGCATGATGGCACTAAAATCATATCTGTCGAATTTTCTATGGCTTTTCCTATACCGTGTTTCGAGCTAACTTTTTTCGTGACCGACCTCTTGAGTTTGGTCTCCTTCTTTAGGACTTTATACAATAAAAAGAACAGCGAATAAAAAATTTCAATCTAGAAATCATGTATTGTGGAATACAGTTTCTGATAGATTGAAATTTTTATTCTTTGTTCCTTGTTTCTTTTATTGTGCGAAACCCCTTATTACTCCATGGATATACAGTAACACCGACGAAATATTATTAAAAACCAATATCCTTATCGGAGTTCAACGTTCTTGTGAATGTTGAAGTGATTAAGAATTAAAAACTGATAATATTGTACTAATTTTATGATTTATTACTTTTGTAGACGTATTTATGCATTTAGAACTAATAATACTTAATTTTTCTTTAAAATTATGATTTCAGTGTTATCGTCAAAGTTGATCAACAGAAATAATAATTGCAGAGAAAAAATTATAATTTTTCTGCAACATATGGATATTATAATTTTACAAGTATGTATATTTATTTATGGAACATTTATGTAATAAAAAATCATCAATGCATTTAATTTTAATTTTCCATTCAATTTCATGTAAAAATAATGAATTTCTTTTTATTATACCTAATAATGTATGAGCCAAATATTTATAATAGCAAATTTATATCAATTGTCGATAATTAGCGTTCTTCAATTACCTCCAGGCCCTTAGAGTTCTTTGTATATTGCGCTGAAATTTTATCCAAGATTGATGGTCTTTAATAGTATCTTGTCAGTAATAGTAAGGACAAGATCCTGATTTCAACCGCGTAGATTTGCTTGCGCATCATTAGCGGCTACATTTTTAGTGGCACTAATACCGAAAGCAGAGTCCATAATTTAAGTGCCATTAAGATGTTTTTTCATGCGCAGCACGTTGCAATAGCAAAAATGTCACGTGATGCAATTTTTCAATTGCTTTTGCATTTGCTGCGCATGAAAAAGAATAACGGCAACAGCATATGTATTAAAGTTTAACCTCAAATATGTGTCTTTTATTTGCTCAGCTCGAAAAGGATTAGGCTGCGTTCCGTTTCACGCATGATGCGCATGATGCATCATTTATCCTTGTTATCATCACAAGGCTAAATAATGCAGAATACGCATCATACATGAAACGGAATGCAGCCTTAATAGGAAAAACTTAAAAAGCTAAAAACTTGTGATTATATAGTAACTGTGTAGTTACAATTTGGACAAATATCATTTCAGGTAATTATTTAGAATTTAAAATATCTCCATCACTTCAAATCTTAATAAAAATGTACTCATTATACTTATTATAAATGTATTCAATTTTTACATTTTTTGCAAATATTGCAAACTTTCTTGGTTTCGAATTCTCTGTTTGTTGTTCGTTTGGTTCAATGAGACGCAGCAAAATGTATTTTGCGTCGAAAGTGTGTCATCTCATGTAAAATTTGTAACCAATAGTTACGAATTGTTGCTGCAACGTGCTGCGTATGAAAAGTCAACTTACTACTGATATGTAATACTACTGATATGATGATATTTGATCATCAAAGACAGGCGGATCCTGAAAACTCGTCTCAAGATCGTCAAAAAGATCAAAGGTGCCGACGCTGCTTACCTCTATTGTATATCGGGTGCTTTCCATTTGATGATACAAGTCGATATAGTCGACTTGTATCATCAAATGGAAAGCACCCGATATACAGTAGAGGTAAGTTGACAAGTGTCGTTCTGTCTTTGTCAATTTCTGAATGTCAACAAGGAAATGACGCTTATATCATCAATTTATATCGACTTGTGTCATCAAATTCTTAATCTGTAAAGTCAGTTCTACATTAATTGCAAGCTGATCGCAAGTTTGTTGCGACAGCCAATATGAAACCTTAATTTCAAATGCAAGCTTCAGATTGGCTGTCGCCAATCTATAGAATCGGTTTAACAGAGCATTCCAAGTTTTGGAACGTACCCCAGTGATATAGATGTGTTAAGATGTCTTTATAATTAGGTAGTAGCATTAAGCGTTGAGTGTTCTTAGAGCATGAGCAGAAATTTATAAATTTTTTAATTTATTAAATTTATTAATTTTACTAAAATTAAATTTAATGTGCGAGATACATTAATAATAGAATTTTGTAGTTTACACTATATAATGTAAATAAATATAAATTTTCAGCATTATATGTTAAAATGGTAGTGTACCATGTAGTATAGAGAATGGTAGTCAGAACCATGGAGTATAGAGAATAGGAGATCGAACTTATATGGACGAGACCGTCAAAAAGCGTGGTCAAAAGTAGTCATTTGAATTAGTTCGATCAAGATGTCGCTTTCGTTCCACGATACCTAAAGTCCCTCTAGTAGAGAGGTAAAAATCAAGGCATGAGGAATACCTGATTGATCAGATTTTGAGTCCTTTTAAATGCTGCCATTTGCAGATACTTTCAATGTGGTAATAAATCTGTGAATTGATGTGTGCAACTGTTTCATGATATAGAAGGCGCGAACGCGAAATCGGATTATTAAGATCAAGGCTGTGTTCAGATTCTTCACCGGAATCGCTGGATAACTGGAGTGGGCGGAGCCTAGCGAAAAGTGGTTTGGAAATCTGAATGCATTCTAAAACAAGTGTCCTACAGGCATCAGTTACAGTAGATAGTAATGTAAATATCAGATTTAATATGAATTACATATAATTTACATATAATTATATATAATTACATATAATTATATATAAATAACTAAAATATATGTATATAATATAAATACGTATATAATAATGATAAAAGATATAAGATAAATATCTTACCAATATCTAAATACGACCTGTAAAACTTAATAAAATACTTGGTTTCCTTTGAATTATGGTTTATACTGTTTATAATACACAGACATAACCTGAAATTTAAATTTTCGTATAGATGCACGTCAAACATGCTGGGATAGCACAGGAAGTCTTTAACACAGCACTACCCATACCCTCAAGGAACCGGGTAGTTTTTCCATCCTCCCTGGTGAATAGAGGTAGGAATTTGAACGTTCACCTAAACACTCAATAAAGGCACTCAAAAGGAATCTGAATGCTTTCTGAGTGTCTGGATTGAGTGGAGAATCTGAACGCAGCCCTTATAGTATAGCCACAATAAAAAGAAGGTAATTAGAAATGAGGAATAATAATACCAACTTATTAGGAACGTGTATTCCGGTGTATCCGATTTCTGATAGGTTGAAATCTTTATTCTTTATTCCTTACTTCTTTTATTGTGGCTGCACCTTTACTCTGTTGTGTTGTTTCCGACCGACACTGGCAATGGCATTCTTCCGCTCTTATGTCTTAACTCTTACTAGAGGAATTTTAACGACACAATTCTAACACCGTTCTTGCAGTTTGCATAGTAGGTCATATCAATTTTACATGAAGAACGCTCCATTCTTCATTTCATTCAATTTTAATGACAATTTATATCTTCCTATTATTGTCAGAGCATGAAAAGAATGTCTCTATTTTTAGGTTATGTGTTCGGTTGTGTAAGCTTATGAGAATGTTTGCGATTCGAACGCCGCCTATTGAGCACTACTAATACTAATTCAGAAACCTGATTTTGACCTTTTCAAAGTCTAATTCGGCCTCCTATTCTCTATACTTCATGATCAGAACATAACCTCTCATAATTTTGCGTTAAGAAGCTGTGCAGAGGTCTGGAGATTCGAACTTCTGCGCAATCTTCTGCGCAGATGCCCGACATTCGACGCTTGCATGTAATTTCACCTTTATTTATTTGATCGTTACGATGCCGTCGTGTGCAGTACGAAATTGTAAAAATAATTCATGGAATACGAAAAGACAAAAAATCAGTTATTTATCATTTCCGAAGGAAACGGAAATGATTGAAAAATGGAAAATTGTATGCAAAGAAGATGTTAACTCTAAATTCGGTACGTATATTCGTTGGTATGATTTGTAATTAACACACGATAATTAATAAAATGTAATTAATAAAATGTAATTGAAATTAATTTATTAAAATATAAATTAATATTAATATGGCTAATATTAATACGAATAAAATCAACAACAATAATAAATTAAAAAAAAACAAAGAAAAAAGAGGGCTATGAACCAAAAATTATTATACAAAAACAGAATAGGATAAGTAGAAAGTACAAAAAAAAACAAAAAGGAAACGAAAATGTTTTAAGTTGAAATTTTAATAAAGAATGCTAGCAATAGACGTTTCGAACGCGATCGGATCATTATCAATAATAAAAACATACATAATAAATAACGGTTGGAAAATAAACAAAACATAATACAATAAATATTTCGCTCTTTAAGATAAATGATAACATAAAAATAATTATTGTAACATTACAATTATAATGTATAACGGGAAGGACGCGAATGATAATTACTTGCAGTCAATTATTATATGCTTCTAGTGTCAATTTGATAAAAGGAATGAGAATCTTTCTATTATAAGTGAATGAAGAACGCAAACATGAGTATGACCCTGTAGAAAAAACATGTAATATAAATAAAAATATAGCGCAAGATTGAAATAATATAACTGAATATAAATTATAATATAACAAATTTTTAGAAAACGAGATGAACCATTAAAGACTAGCATACAAACAATGTAATATATGAGATAATACTCAGCAAAATTAGTGAAGAGTTAAGATTGCAAAAAATTTTTTATCTCTATATTGACTAGAAAGTTTTTTATGTTAGATATAGTAACTAAACAGCTAAAATAAATATGCATATCTTTAATGTAACATACCTTACTTTAATGTACATACTTTAAGTCAAAAGTTGAAATGAAAGGAGTTTCGGATACACACAGTGCGTTAAACTTAGAGACAATGCGAAAAGAAGTAAAAATATCTTGTCTCCCCCCGATGTCAAGACAAAATGAAATCACAAAAATGACATTCAAAGGAAGGAAGGTAAGAGTTAGTTGGAAAATGGTAGGAGGAGGAAAATAAGAGAGGATAGAAATATGGATGAAACTATGAAGGAAGGAATAATAAAAATAAGAGGAAATTAAGAAGGGCTACAAGCCAGATAAATCGTTTAATATTATATTTAAAAAGTAAAAATAATTGTAAACATAAACATTATAAACATTATAAATAAATCAGATATTTATAATGTTTATAAGGTTTATAATATTTATGCTTGCAATGATTATTTTTACTTTTTAAATATTAAACGATTTATCTGTTTCATATGTGAGACCAAAGATCTCCTTAGGTCTGAAGGGAGATAGATAGATCTGGCCCATAATCCTTTTAATTTATTATTGTTGATTTGTTTTATTAAATTGAATTTATTAAAAGTATTATTGATTTAAAAAAAATCTCTGATAGCATTTCTAAGGCGAGGGATTTTGTAAATAATAGTTTTGAATTAGCTAACAAACTTTCAGGTATGGTTGTGGATGAGAATGATATGCTTATTTCATTTGATGTCGCATCTCTTTTTACTAACGTTCCTTTGGATCTGGCTATGGTTGGTATTAAAAAGAGCTCAGTTTTAGGTTAAGTGTCTACAAAATTACCAAAAGAAGAATTTCTATTTGCAATTAAACTTGTTCTTTCATCTACCTATTTTACTTTTAATAACGGTATTTATAAACAGATCTTTGGACTTTTCTTTGTCGCCAATCATAGCCGATCATATGTCATGTAAGATTTAGAGGAAAGTCTCGAGCACACTGGATCTATTATTTTATTTCAGATATGTCAATGACATCTTATTAGTGATTCATAAAGATGAACAATTACCATGAAAGATTGATGTTCACGATGGATAGAGAACCGTTGCATTTATTTTCTCAATATTTCTTTAATCATCAAGGATAATAAGATCATTACAGATTGGTATCACAAAAACACTTTTTCTGGATGACATTTCACTTTACCATCCAAAGAGTCAAAAAATAGATACTATCTATGCCTATGGTCTAGACATGCCATCTTATTATCTCATCCTCTGTTTTATGAAAAAAAATTGATTTATGCATCAACATGCTTCTGAAAAATGATTATCCTTTAGGCTTCATCTTTAATATTATTAAGGGGATTATATAGGAGATTAAAGAAATTATTCGTACATAAGATCTGTACGAGATAAAACGATAAAAGATATTCCGATTAATAAAAAGGATTTCATGGTGATTTCATATGTCAGTGGCGTATTGGAAAGGACAACATGATTCATTAACAAGTCCGCAACTATAATTTTCGCACACTGAACGAATTGAATAAATTTATAAAAGTTCAAAAAGATAAAATCGAATTATTACATAATAGTCATGTTGTTTATAAAATCTCTTGCAAAAATTGCGATGTCTCATATGTTGGACAAACCAAAAGACAATTGCGAACTAGAAACATATTATAATAATATTATAATAACATAAAGGATTTCTCCAAACACTCAGTTATCTCAGAACATATCATAAAATCTAACACATTCGATTTCGGGAGAGTGTTAAAATACTAGAAATAATATTAGAATAATTATAAAAAAAGATTAATAAGGGAGATGATTCATATAAAAGAACAAAAAAAATAGTATTAATTATATGAAAGGTACTGAGTTGTTGGATAGAGCTTATTTCGACATTCTATAAGAACTGTCACATGTTAGTAATAATGTTCTCTTTCTCTCATACTAACTGTAAAATTTTAACTAATAACGATTAGGATTACACAGAACATTGTAAGGTTCTTTGTGTATAATATGATATACAATTGGAGTTTTATCTCAGTCATATTCGAATTTCACATTACAGTTGCGATTATATTACAGTTGCGTATAATATAACATATAATTCGAATTTTATCTCACAAGAGAAGTTTCACAACTATCCAATTTCCGAAATCGATTTGATTCTCCATGAAATATGTTGTAAAACACAAAAATCTAAGACACATACATATTTTTTATATGTGCACTAACTTAAATTTAAGGGATAAAATACTCTTTGAAAAAAACCGATAATTTTTTTTACCAATTAAAGATTATTTTTTTACGAATTCAATCATGTGTAATAAAGTTACATTATGACATATTATTTTCGAGAATTTTTAACGCTTCCGTACGCTATTCATGCTTATATACGTAAGTAACATGTCGAAACATGTCTATCAAGCTAAAATAACAACATAAGCATAATCACGGAGATTTAGTGCTCTTTTTGTGCTAATTTGTTGCTCTAAACTCGATTTTGTTGCTCTAATCGTTGAGAGAACTCATTTTTCTACTGGCTTTTAATAAAGAATAAAGAATACATTAAAAAAGTAATAATAAAAATAAAAAAAAATCATGCTATAATTTAGTGCTAATTATGTTCTTATAACATACTAGTTTCAATTTTGGTGCTTCAATTTTTGCGCTACTCTTTACGCAAAAACATTTGAAAAAAATTACGATACTTCATAGAGTTTCATGAAATCCTGCTGATTGATTTTATAGCAAAAGAGATATATATGATGTAGAGATTGTTTTCCGCAAATGTGATTTTTTTGTGTAAAGGATAGCGCACCGAAATTGAAACTAGAGTATGTTAAAAGCACTATAATTAGCACTAAATTATAGCGTGATTTTTTTTTATTTTTTATTATTTTTTTTGTGGGCATTCTAACTTTATAAGGATAGCACTTCGAAATTTAAACTAGTTTATGTTACGAGCACATAATCAGCATTAAATTGTAGTGAGTGTTTTTTTATATCTATTATTTTTAGTACTTTTCTTTTGTACACGTATTGCGTTTGTTTCAGATATAAAAGGTAGCGCACCGAAATTGAAACTAGGAAAATTGTTAAAAGCACATAATTAGCACTAAATTATAGCGTATAGATTTTTATTATTATTATTATTTTGATGTGTATTCTAACTTTATTAAAAACCAGCAGAAAAATGATTTCTTGTTCAACGGCTAGAGCAATAAAATCGGGATTAGAGCAACAAATTAGCATAAAAAGAGTACTAAATCCTCCGTGTGTCTTATGTGATCATGCTCATGTTGGTGTTCTAGCTTGATAGAATGTTCCGATGACAATTACGTATCTGAGCATGGTTAGCGTATATACAGAAGCATTAATAATTAATTCTCGAAAATGATATGTCGAAAATGTAATGTAATTTTATTACACATAGTTGAAAAAAATAATCTTTAATTTGGTAAAAAAAAAATCGAAAATTTAAGAAAATTATGGATGGTGGGGGTATTTTTGTTAAACAAAAAAATAAAAAAAACTTTTTTTTCTTTATAACTTTAAAGTATTCTTGAAACTGTACAATTTTGTTTAAAACATTTTTTTCTATCTTCTATATTTCCGATGATATTCGCCTCGAAAGAAAATTATTGGTTTTTTTCGAAGGAGTGTTTCATCCTTTAAACATGAGTTAGCGCATGTATAAAAAAATATGTATCTCTTAGATTTTTTACAACATATTTCATGGAGAATCAAATCGATTTATCAATTCCGGACAGTTGTGAACCTCCCTTGTCAATTATATTTGAACTATTACTATATCATAAATACGACTATTAAATATACGATTATCAATAATTTACGATCAAGTATTTATTATTGATTGTTATTATTGTTAGATCATTTTTATTAACTATACTGTGTTACATAAGTTCAATCAATATTTTATTTCTTATAATAGTTTTTTGATAACCCACTCTTTCATAATTGATAAATTTATTTGATTTAAAACAATTTTCTTGACTTACATTACACATAAAGGACTAACACGATTCTCGCTGTCAAACAAGGATTTTAATTATTTTGACTGTTATATATTCTTTTGGATATAACTTTTTTGATTGTAATAATCTTAAAGAGGACGAATGCTATTTTTATATTTTCATTTTGACATACTATAGATGACACGTGTTGATGTTAATATTTAATATAATTTAATTGTATTTATACGTACTGATGAAGCCTCTGTGAGTTGAAACTGTTGAATTATTTTAATGATTTACACAGGTTTTACTGTAGACATCAGAATATATGCTTTATTATCTAGAATAAGGTGATACACACATGACAAAATTTAAATTAAACATCAAGCATCGAATCTCGAAAAACAATCGCAACATAGAACAGAAGAATATAGATTAATCGATGATTGAAAGACTGCTTTTCGATAGATTTCAGTTTGCATTATCAAATAACCTGTAGACTTAAAATTAACATCAAACTTGTAAAATTACTTCTTAACAGAAACATTTGCGGAATTATTTTTATGTATTAACTATAATTAAATTATTTCTATTCTAACACCTCTTTTGCTCGTTTATTTGATCGTTATCAAGATTTTTATTGCTTTGCAAATCATCAAGCATTATCATATTTATTTATTTTTTATTTATTTAGCTCGTATCTGTTCGAAACATTTTCATCCTTCACAATTTGAAGATAAATCGTGGTTACAAGATTTCGTTGGAAAATCTGGGAATGTACGAATAAAACTCAAACGTGATGCAGTTCCATTGATAGCTGTAGAGGACAACAAAATTTCCATGGATAACGATTTAGGTATAGTCCATTATATACATATAGTCCATTTTTAACATTTAAAGTGATTATTATAAAGAATTTCAAACAATAATTTTTATAATATATATATCAATAATATTTGTCTTGTACTTTGTTTTCTTATGTATTGAATGAATATATTTTTAGAAGTAGATGTTGCACAACCCGTTGCCCATTGCTCGTTTAATCCAGGTATAGATTGTACTGCATTGACCTCCACATCGAGCTGTATAACTCAAGCTGCGCTAAATACTGCAGTGGTTCCTAACATTGGTACATTTTATCACTGTATTTCAGTTGTTTCTTAATTACTTATTATTTACATTATTTAAATATACATATTTATTTATATAATTATTTTTCATATATAATAAAATATTTCTCTTTTTATGCCTGAGGCAGAAATCTCTCAGGAAATGCAGAAATTACAACATAGAAATGCAACCTTATTTCTGGAAACAAAAGCTTTAGCTGGATCGGAAACGGAAACCCATAAACGTCAACAAGCTTTAAAAGATAAATTGTACAAGAAGCAATTGATACAGAAAATGCAGGACAAGTTAACTCTGTTTTTTACGCCAGAACAAATAGAATTATTTTTAAATCTGACGCAGAAGATCCGTTGGACTAAGGAGGATATTGAGGCTGCAATTTCATTAAAAAGCGTACTCTCAAAAGCTTATAAGTATCTGAGAAAAACAAAACAATTTCCTGCAACATCAACCCTTCGAAAATGGATAGCGGATTTCAACATTGACAAAGGCATCTTAACAGACGAATCAGCAATGACGAAAAAAAAAAATCGAAGCATGACAGAAATGAGGAGAGCTTTCTACTCAGATGAAATTTCTTCTTTTGATGAAATTTATTTGTCAAACCAAGTTCAAATTGAAGAAAGTAAGGAGAAAGTGTATGTGTATGTTGTATTGAAAAATTAAAAAAAGTATATGAATAAGAACTCTATGTGCTACAAATTCTTATAAGAAAAATTTGTAAGATCTTCTAAGAAAATTTTTACATACGAATTTCGGACAGAAATATACAAGCTTGTATAAGAATATACAATCGCATGCAATACCAAGTAAATCCAGAATCTTACATTCATGTTATATGAATCTTATAAGCATGATTTTTAGGTCGGGTTGACACCTTGATGGAAAAACGGAAAGCGGAAGCCAATATCGCGAAACAATAGAAGCAGAATGTACTGCCTACTACTGCGAGATCCAATTAGATCGATGCTTCTGCTTTTCCGCTTTTCCATCAAAGTGTGAACCCGGCCTTACATGCATGTTACTTGAATATAATTAGAGTGTCATTATGAAAATATTACAAGAATACTATTGGTATTTTGTGTGATTTATTGCTCGTATCCCAGTAAATAAAATGGAATGGGACAAGCAAGGAGTTGAATGGGATTTAAAAGAATTCATTTTGGTAAAAATTAATTCTTTTTACACAAATTAAACAACGGCTTCTCGGTTAAATCAACCCAGCAAACGAGAATGGATTAAAATGGATTGAAATTTTTTTTCTATCCGAATGCGTATTTTAAATAGCGAATACTTTTTTGGGGATTTAATTGGATTCAATTGGATTCAATTAGATTCAATTGAATGCAATTGGATTGAAAAACTGCATTTCCTATTCAAAATTTTGAATTGAACAGTATTCACAATTGTGTTTGTGTGCACAGAAAAAGCTAATATTATTTTTAGATTGAAAGGCGAGATATGCTCCATACAATTCCTATAAATGAATAAAAATGTATATTGTATAGAATTGAAAAATATTCATTTTAATATTCATGAATCAATATTTCTGAAAATCTGAATCCATTTCAATTCATTTCAATCCATTCTCGTTTGCTGGGAAACTTAATTTTAGAAAAGATCATAAAAAGCCTACGCCAGTTATTATATAGCGAAATTATAATTTATCAATTCATTAAGACAATGAATAATATACGTTTTGATCTTTTATTCACAGTCATTTTCATTATTCTAGCAAATTTTTTTACTTTTTCTTAATTCTTTTTTATTTCATACATTTAATCCAGTTTCTGTTTCTTCAATAATTTACTGAGATGATCAATTTATTACTTTAAAGCGATGTAAACAAATTATTTCTTAAGAATATCTTATTAGGCTAAATTAGCAATTAAAATCTTTTCATTGCGATATAAATCGTTGTATACGATTCATGCCAGATTTCTGCACCAATTTGAAAGATAAATTATTTCGTAACTATATGTTTTTTAAGATTGATATATGATCTTTCATGTAACACTTAAGAATCATGCATAATTAATATCATATTCTTGAATCCTGTAAAGAAATTATTTTTTAAGAATTCCTTATAAGATCTTTTCATTGCTACAATCATCGTATACAATTCATGCCAGATTCTTGTATCAATTTAGAAAATAAATTATTTTATTATTTCGTAACTATGTCTCTTAAAATTGATAAATGATCTTTCATGAAACATTTCAGAATATATAATATATTCAGAATATATAATATATATAATAATTACCATATTTTTAGATAATCTTGTAAAGAAATTATTTTTTAAAAGTTCTCATAAGGCTAAGACAAGATTGCGATATAGATGTCTGTATATGATTCCTGTATATCATTCTAGATTCCTAAGGTCGTTAAAGATTACTGGTGAGATTCATGAACAAATTATATAAGATTCTTATACGTTCATTTAGTAATCTTAATTGATTACATATACAACTCTTTTAAGTTTTAGTACAAAAAACTTACAAGAAGACACTAAAATGATTCTGATATTGAAAATTTTTTTAAAAACGTACAAAATAAAATAAAAAATATACAAAATACAAAAATGTAAGAAAAAGACATCAAAAAGATTCTTACGATATTTAATTTTAATATATACACTGTTCATTTTTCTTCTACAGTCGCCTATGCTTTGAATTATATCCCTTCCTTAGAAGAATAGACATTATTGCATGAAATTGATATATTGGATGTCGTTGATGTCATAGAATAGAATTTTCCAACTCGAGCACGGCATGCGTTTTATGAAATCTTTCTTCCTTCTTCTTCCGATTAGATTTCTGATCTACAAAGACGGATTACAGAATCATAGTGTGATACTGTGATCTGTCTCTTGAAATCAGAAACTTAATAGAGTGAGAAGGAAGAGGGATTTCATAACGTAAAAGGGCATGCTGTTAGAAGGCTCTGTTACAAAAGAAGCACTGACATTGCCAATTATATCAGCATACAGATTTATGCATAAATATAAAGATTTGGGAACATTTCTATTGAAAGTTAATTCAGAAAATGATTGGATTAACTACATTTCTAAAGGACGATTAATTAGTCCTTCT
The DNA here is from genome assembly GCF_000143395.1 of Atta cephalotes. Lineage (NCBI taxonomy): Eukaryota > Metazoa > Arthropoda > Insecta > Hymenoptera > Formicidae > Atta > Atta cephalotes. Next base: position 3,230,588 of record NW_012130074.1, read on the forward strand.
CATTTATATGAAGTTGATCTCATTTATATGATCTCATTTATAAGAAAGCGAATATCGAGTTTTAGATATTTCATAGAATCTTTTTTTCGAAAAGATCCATCTTCAAAACAGTAACCGATAAGATTCAAAAGCAAATACAAAATATAAAGATTCTATGAGTATATTATTATAGTGCGTATACGTACTTGCATATGAATTAAAAACATCAATAAACAAATTTCTGCAAAAAAACCAAAGAGTAAAGCATAATACAAACTTTTCAAATTTACAACTTGTAAAGTTACTACATTTTGAATGTAATATTGTTATACTAATTTTTTACTGATTAATTAATGTTAACATTTATTCATTGTTATATTAAATCTTCTTTCTTTTTTTTTCTTACGTCAAGCCTCTGACCTGTATTACATTTCTCTCATATGCTTGTGGTGCACGCTGATTATTCAATTGTCATTCAATTGAGCATATGAAGACCTACAGTTTTAATACCGGTTCTGTACTTCAGATGTAAATTCAGGACTTACATATTTCCGTCATAACTTTTTTTATTTAAACAAAAGTGTGAATTTTTATAATTTTGAACTATGTGATGTATTTTTTGATTGAAATATGAATTAAAATACGAAATGTACTATTTATCAGATGTTAAATTCAAATGTATTCATGGATTCAAATGGATTCGAAAAATCAGAAGCGCGAATTCGGAAATATCGAAATTCATTTTTATCCATTTCAATTTATTCTCATTTACTTGGAATTCTATCGATAGTCTCGAAGCAAAGCCGGAATCAGACTACGCATTGCAGATTTTCGATCCAACCGAGTTTGCACCAACCTGGGTTGAAGTAATGATATTTCGCTTTCCTATTGGTAGAGTCATAACGTCAACCAATAGCGAAGCATTTTCCAATTCAAGTTAATGCAAACTCGGTCGGGCCGAAAACGCTATGAGATTGAAAATTGAAATTTGACCAATGAGGACAAAAGAATTTTAGCTCCTATTGTTTTAATTCTGATTTAAAGCCAGTATATCAGTTTACGCGTTGAAGATCGAAAGATATAAATTTTACCAATCAAAATAAAAGGAGTTTCTTTGTCCTCATTAGTCAAATTTCAATCTTCAATCTTCAGTTTCAATCTTTTGCGTAATCTGATTCCGGTCTAGGATATATCCAGACAAATTTGCATAGTTGCATAAACATATGCATAAAGAAAATTATCCAATCACATTTCTGTTATAAAGACGCCGGTCCTTATACGATTAGATTATTTTCTTTATGCATATGTGGTTATGCAAATTCGTGTGGATGTACCCTAAATGCGACGAACCGATTGGTTCATTCATTTTCAATTAAATTAGCAACAGGATATGTTAATAACCACCATTAGATTTTTACGGAGATAATGAATTTGCTCAAGTATTTAAAAGTTTAGCTAGATATATAACTCATAATTCGAAAATTTTTAGATATTTAAAAAAACGCATTTTTTTCATGTATAACCTCGGGGCGATACTGAATTCTTCCTCGTCAAGGTCGTACCGGTGAAAGGGAAGATATCATCTGAAGTACAATATATTAATATAATTAATGCTTTAATGCAGCATTAATTATAATTTTTTTCATTTAATTTTTTGAACATTGACTTCTTTTTTTTTATTTTTTAAGTATAATAATTTTTAAGCATAATTTTTTACTCGTAATCTTTCGCTCTTTTCTCTTTCGTTCCAATCTTTAACGCTCTTTATTTATAAAGCTTCTTAATGCTTGAAAAAAATTATCATCCTTTATTTTCGATGATTTGTTATGAGCTTTGTATTCGTTTATAATGACATAAAATATAACATATTTATATGTTATTAAAAAAGAAAAGGCTTATAATACTTATACGAATTGAGAAAATTTTTAGATTTTTCTTAGAATTTTTTAGATAACTTTTCAGAATTTCTGTATGAATGTTATAACTTTTTAATAAAATTTCTTAGATTTTTTTCATGCGAATTGGAATAATCTTTAGAAATGCTGAGAAAATAATGAAAAATTTTGAATGTTATACAGATTTTTTTTTAGATGAACAGTAGAATTTATCTAAACAAAGTATTATGCTTTCATTTTAGAGTCCTTTGGGACTTATTTAAAAATTAAAATTTATGATTTTTGAATTCGAGAATTTAACTCGCTGTGCTCCCTTTAGTAGCAGTGTCGTGTAACTCTTTATGAAAATGAGAAATCCTAGAATATAATAAGATTTCTCGTTATAATTAAAAAAGTTTAGAAAATTTGAGAAATTATGAAGTATTCATGAAAAAATCTTTATAAATTTAAAATATGAAAAATTATAAAAAATGAAAAATTCTCACCAGGGATAAACATAAAATAAATGAGAAATAAGTAATACAAACAAAAATTTAATAAATTACATCTCGAAGCGGAATCAGACTACACATTGAAGATTGAGATTAAAGATTAATGATTGACATTTAATCAATGAGAACAAAGAAATTTTAGCTCTTTTTATTTTGATTGGCCAAATTTCAATCTTTCAATCTTCAATTTCAATCTTCAATGCGTAGTCTGGTACAAAACATATTGCACATACATGATTCAATATTAAAAGATTGAATCGGATTTTTTATAATCACATTTGTAATATATATTAGATATTATTAATAAGATATTATTGATAAGATATTATTCTTTATTTTTCCTTTCCTTTTTAATTTATGTATTTTTTTGTTCGAGTTCTTTGTTTATGTTTTCAATTAATTCGTTGTTATTGTGTAGTGAAAATCTGTGTCACATTTTTCAATTTTAAGATGTGTTCGGAGAGACTACTTTATTTACATTTTATCATTTATTAGACGTAAAACAAGGATACAAACAGCACTAATAGCATCTCCTCGAACGCATCTTTAATAATCTTTTTTCAGTCTGATGCGTCTAATAATAAATCATAGAAAGAAAGTTATATTAAATATTAAGAAAAACGTCGAATTTTTAATAAATAATTAAAACAAAAATTAAAAATAATTAGAACAAAATGAAATAAATACAATTGTTCGTCCAGTGGACTCTACAATTTCTTCGTTCCGTGAACATTCGATGAAATTATCGGCAAAGTACGAACAAAAACTCGAACAAAACTCTTAATAGTTACCAATCGAGCGAGCAAGCAAATATCATGAATTTGAAGAACGTGTTATTAGAAATCTTCCCAGCGGTATAGAAAAACTATGTTTATTCAAAATTGCCTGATAATTATATTATAGCATCAACACATAATTAAAATTACAAACTCTGAAGAGAAAATACTGTCTAAACAAGATAGGGTCAATGAATACAGAATTTAGATGCGGATCGACAGTACGTGATATTTATGTAAATAAAAAGGCACATTCCAAACTTGTAAGAGCGATTAAGGTCCAAAGGCGATTTTTTATCAATAGAAAAAGTAGTACAATAAAACTTAAGATAACGATAGTTCTGAGTTTTATCCTCATCGATCACAAACAATATTGTAGGTCCATAACATAGGCAAATACTGTCTAGAAGAAAACGCACGTTTAACTCATAAAAGAAAAATCAGTAACTGATAAAAAAAAGAAAAATACGAAAACTCACGTAAAGATAACATAAATCATAAAATTGCTTAGAAGAGATGATACATTATACTCCTTCTCTCAGAAAACGGAACAAATAAAACTAAACTCGCCAAAGGTAATCATAAATCCAAAATCTTTAGGGAGGATGATGTCATCACCAATAAATATTTAGAAAATTAAAATTATAGTGGGTGGAGCTGAATTAAAAGCGATCCTCCAATAATTATTTGAGAAAAGAGCAAAAAATTTTACCAATCCGAATCCTCGATTTTCCAACTCAACATAGCTTATCAAAGAACCAAAAAATTCTCAAAAAGATTCCAATATAAATCGCGACATCGCGATATCTCCCTTGTACAAATTACTTCTGCTTAATATTGCAACTTTAACATCACGCTTCGTGCAGTTCGTTTTCCAAATCGTTCGATTCATTCACAATTTGTGCGTGAGTTCCGAGACATAACATCATCGAAACCCGATTATCGAGCCACCGAATCAGAAGCAAACAGTTCCCTTTAATTATTTTCTGCGGGAATCGAACTAATTTGTCCGCAACCTTTAGTGAGATCTTCGAGAAACAACTACCCTTGGTAGCAGTGCAATCGAAATTGGTTTCGTAGGCGATCACTTAGAAGCTCGCAGACTTCTGGATGAAACATTCCAGGAATATCTCGTTACTTTGAACAACTCTCAGAGTCGTCACCCAAGCGAGGACTCTCCTCCAGCTCCAATACCACCGATTTTACCGGCTACTTCGGCTTCGCCAGCTCTTCCGACTTTATCGGTTCCTCCAATTTCGCCAGTCCCTCTGATTTCACCAGCTCCTCCGACTTCGCCTTCCGGCTTCATCGACTTCATCCTTCTCTAAAATCGGTTAGAGGGGATACTCCCCTTACTCCCTTCTTGATTTCCGATCTGTCCTGATACCAGATTTGTCTGCGTTATCGGACGCTTCAATGGAGCGAATTGTCCAGACACCCCTCCGTCAATTCCTGACTCCTCCATTCAGTTCGTCTCCTCTCCGTCATCTCACGTACCATTCTCCGCTTTATCATCCTAAGCACTCCCCAACAATCTCCACGCGGAGTGTGGAGATAGAATTCCTAGAAAAAGTCTGCTTCTCTCCCTTTCTCCGCTTTCTCACAATAACCAAATCCACTCAACTGATTCCCTTCAATCAGTAATCATTCGATTTCCATACGGATCCTCTCGGGCGCATATGACATTGGGCTCGATTATTTCTATCCTGAAGAAGTCATAACACAAAAATAATTTATTTTCTTTTAGAACTCTAAGAATTTTTTCAGAATTTTTTATCAATCTTTTTAGTATTGCTTTTCTTATTTTTATCAACATGAGAAAATACGGTATTAAAAAATCCTAAAAAAATTTTCAGAACTTTATGAGAAGAAAATAAATGATTTTGTCTCTTGCAGCTTTTTTATAAAGTTATAAGATAGTATTTGAGTAAAAAAAATTGTTGAGACCAATATTTGGCAATTTTTAGTAATTAATATCTTGTTAACTATTGCCAAATTGTAAAATGGTAGAGGACTTTTCGACTCGGTTTAGTCCGCTCTATTTACATAAAAGCGATTGGCAAAGACTTTCGGGACACTCTGTATATTAGTAATTATATTAGATAATAATAATAAATTGCATAATCGTAAACGGCAAAATGTAAACTTTATCTGTAGAAAAAATTTTTTTTTCAAGTTACAATTTAAATATTTTCAATAAAACGTACAAATTTTTTTCGTTTTTACTACTTCTTAGAACACGTTTGTAAATAATTTTAAAATAATTTAAAAATTAGTTATTTTTATAATTTAATTAAATTAAATTATAATTTAAATAAATTAAATCTTGATCATTTTATATATACATATTATACAATTAAAGCAATTTAAATATTGTAATACACATACGCTTGCTGTCTAATTTTTAGAATATGCTTTAAATGTTAGTTAATATGACTTGCATTTCTTTCTATTCATTTAAGATCTCGTAATTACTTTCTTATCTTACAGAGAAGAATCGCCTTATATGGTCTAGTTTTAAGTTAATGATTAATCTTTGATATACACCTTTACTACACACGATAGGTCTTTCGTGTCTTGGATTAATTTTCATCATTTTACAAGTATATAAAAATTATTAAGCAATTTTTACGCATATTTTGATATTTTTAGAAAGTATTTGTAAAGTTGTATATTTATAACAAGTAAGATAACCGGATCCAATTTAGTTCGTTTTCAAAAGTGGACCACTCGCTGTTTGTACATAATATTATAATTATATAATTAATTTAACAAATGACAATAGTAATTCGAGCAGGTCATACGACTTGATTGCATCGATTTATAAATCATATTATTTATTTTGTTTGTGTAAAAATAGAAAAAACTGATACGCCATGGTGATGTAATATTCCGTAAGTAACTAATTGCTTTCTATAATTACGAAAACGTGATTACTAATCCATAGTTTATATTATTGTAGCTCTATATTCATACTTTACAACATATCATATTTAGTTTATATTTTTGTTTTCACAACGTTTCGCTTAATTAAAGAAAAAGAACTCTTTGTGTAGTGATACCAAACTATGATTCATACATCCAGTTTTTTTTAAATATTCACAAATGTTCTATTTTTCGAATATGACCATTAATTTTCAATTCTAACTTCAGCAAAAAATTAAAAAATTCTCAAAGCTTAGGGAACTTACAACCGGTTGTCTTATATAAATTATTATAACTATATAAAATTATTATAAATATAATTAATAAAATAAGAAAAATGCACTTTTTTATACAAAAATGTAAAACTCTGGAATAAAAATGTTTAAAGGAAAAATATGTTTCAATATCTTAAAGTTGACATTCCAAACTACAAAAGAAAAAATAGTTCAAGTGTCGGCTATCTAAAAAATTTAATTATTTAGTAACCTGAAAATGAAATTTTTTTAAAATGCATGAATGGCCATAAATTGAAGATATATTGCATTTACATTTTAAACAATGCATTATTATTGCATTATTGTTATGCATTATTGTTATTGTGTAAAAAAACTTATTATTTATTAGGAAAATGTTTTTTATAACATTACAAACAACATAATATATAGATAATATTACAGATAACATTTAACACAAGAGTGTCAAAAAGCTTCGTACTTTTTAAAGGCTAATATTGTTCTAGGGTTAAATTCTTTTTTTAATTCGCGAAATATTCCTGAAATACAAACGAAAATTAGTTAAAAATGGAAAAAAATAAGAGCTTTTACAGAGTTACAAAAAAATGTACACTCTGATAGGTCATTTGTGATCCAGAAATGAACTTTGGAGTTATTCTAGTTAAAAGATACGCACGAATTGAGGCCGATAATACACAAAACTTGTTTTCTAGTCAAACTTTTTTTAGGAATAGAAGAAAGATCGGTATTCAACCAGGTGCTTTTAATATTTCAAAGAAAAGAAATGCGCAGGATACGCACCAAGGTGACTCAAAGGTGTGTATTAAGAGTTAAGTTCCTTGACTCGAAATTTGGACTGACGTACGCACTATTTGCTGGATATAGGCTGGAAATAGACGTTACAGTGTCTTTTCGGGCTATTGGTACACATTTCAAAGCAACAAAAAGTGTTTCGACTTGTGGTATTCGCCTTTGTGCATATATCTACGAGATACACACAGAGGCGAGAGGCAAACCACGAATCTAATCTGTCTAAATGTTTTTTCATATCCTCTCCTTATCTATTCTTCATCTCTATCCATTCATCTCTATCGATTCCAAAATTAATTCCCAAGGGTTTGGTTGTAACACACAATTATGAAATCTTATTACTTCTCTTATTCACACACTGAAAAAAAATATAGTCAAT
>NW_012130074.1:3240427-3245517 GCF_000143395.1 Atta cephalotes
TCTCTCTCTCTCTCTCTCTCTCTCTCTCTCTCTCTCTCTCAATGTTTTATATTATTGCTTAATACAGGTAATATTTAGTATAATGTAAAATAAATGAGAAATGAGTAATACAAACAAAAATATAATAGCTTACATTTTGTTTTATGGACGTTAGCAGAGTTTTAAAAAATCAGATACATCTGATAATAATTTTTAATTCTTACGTAGCTGATAATAACGCAATCAACCAAATTTAATATTATTAAATATTTTGTATTATAAAAGAAGATTTATTAGAATATTTTATATTCATTTATAGAATATTTTATATTCATTATATACATATACATATTTGCAACCATTATAAAGATTAAATCGATATTTTTACCAAATCGAGTTTTCTAAATCGTACCGTCAAGATGATAATTGACAATAATAAAACTGATAATTGGTATCAATACAAATATCAAATGCCAAACTATATTTGAATTAATTTTATTTTAATTTGTCTTTTCATTATTGTTATTTAATAATTATAAGATACTTAACTTTTCTTCAATAAATTATTAAAATTAGATATTAATTAATTAGGTATTAATCAATGATTTCTTTTATTAATTAAATAAAAAATATTTTATGCTTTTAATTAATTTCATTCATAAATTTAATACTTTCAAAGGAAATATGACTAAAAAAAATCTACAATTTAAGATCGATTGCTTAAATCGTATTTTTTGCAGCATATTACAAAAAAGAGTTATCAAATTAATTTATTATTGACGAAAAGTTAAACATGTAATAATAAGCGTCCGAAATCCTTAAATTACAATTTTTAATGTTTATTTGTGTACAAAACAGTGTCAAATGGAAAAAATGTAATACAAAAGAGGTACGGTAATCTACAAATAGATTCCGTATAAAAGTAATAGAAAAGTAAAAAATAATTTCTTAATAAAAATGACATTACATATTTGTATGATAATCTTGAAGTTGCTGAGAGGGCCCTGAAGCACCACTTGTCATATCGTCATGCCTGAGCGCGTAGTATCAGCTCCATGATAAGTAAACTTTAACCACTAATTTAAAAACTGTTATAATCTCGATATTTTTGTCTTAGAATGTTTTAAATTTCTAAAGAATTCGTTTTTAAAAAGACGTTCGTGAATTTTGGGACACTCTGTATATACATATGTATAAAATTAGAAAAAAATACTTCTTTTTTTCTGTCTTGACTGAATTAAAGAATGTTGAAATAAATACGAATCGACAGGCCTTCAAATATTTTGTATAATTTACGTTTTTTTTCTTTCTTAAAAGATAAATATTTATATTGTAGAAATTCAAAAATATTAAATCTGATAACAGGAAACATTCTTGACGTTGAATGCATACACTAATTATTAAAGACATCATGTATGTAGATTATACTTTAAGAATTATTTGCTTTTACAATCTAGTTATTTCTTGTTTTTATAGATCGATACATCACTATCGCGTGTTTAATTGATATATTAAAATTTATGTGATTTTAATAGAGAAATAACTTCTCCTCCAGAATAACAGTTTATAGTAAGGAAAAAATCAATAATAATTTATGGTAAATATCGTTAATATCGATAATATAAATTTGTATTACATAAAATGTGACGTTGCAGTTGTCAAATTGCTGCTTAATGATTACAGAAAAAAAACTGAAAATATTTATCACGATTAAATTAAAAATCAAGGACACGTCAGCATTAAATTCATTAAATATTGATTTATACATCACTTGAATAAAATCACAAATGTGTTTGCTTATTTTAAATATTTTGCACGTTTTACTCATATTCTTAACGATTATTGACTTTATCGAGATTCCTCAATAAAAAATAAAACGCGAATAGTGAAATCTATCAGTTATTTATCAGCTGTACGTATCGTATTTCTGTGTAAATTTGTCGGGAATGATATATGTGATTTATGAATCACTATAAGTAAATGAAAAAATACCAATCACTATAAAGAAAGAAGAATTTTAGAATTAAACATGTTGCATTATTTATTATCTAAAAATGATATCTAAATAAATAAGAATTATATATAGGAAAATTGCGAACGATACTATTTCAATATATTTAAGTAATGATAATATTTCATTTGTATTCAATGACAGTTCAGATATTTATATAATAGGTACTTAGTGCTGCTATAAATGTCTGTATGAACATATGCATGTCATTTAAAGTTATTATATATTTTTGATGATTTTAATGTAAAGGAGAATGAGGGAATTGCAAATATCTAAGGGAAAAGTTAAACAAAACAGATTTGTTTAGCAATTACAAAAGTCTTTATACAAAGACTGGCTTTGAACTACAATTAACATATATACATATCATAATTAACATATATACATATCATAGAACGGGGCAACTTTCAAAATATAAAGTGACATTGATAAAACCTTCAATACGTACCTAGTAAACGAGAATGAATTAAAATGGATTGAAATTTTTTTCTATCCGAATACGTATTTTAAATAGCGAATACTTTTTTTTAGATTCAATTAGATTCAATTGGATGCAATTGGATTGAAACACTGCATTTTCTATTTAAAATTTTGAATTGAACAGTATTCACAATGTACAGAAAAAACTAATATTATTTTTAGATTGAAAAGCATAAAGATATGCTGCATGCAATTCCTATAAATAAATAAAAATGTATTCAGGATTGAAAAGCATTCATTTTAACATTCGTAAATCAATATTTCTGAAAATCTGAATCCATTCAATCCAATTTGTTTATTTCTTCTTCTTTTTTTTCTTCTTACGTTAGGTTTCAGGCCTACGTTACATCTCTCTCATATATTTGTGATGCGCACGCTGATTATTCAAATTGCCACAAGCATATATATGAGACATACAATTTTAATGCCGGTTCTAAACGGCGGATTTTTCGAGAGGTGTTTCTGTGGGCAAGGATACTTTCGAGAGGTTGTCAACCTTTTCCGAGAGGAGACATGAACGTGTCTCCTTTCGGAAAAGGTTTTAGGTCCTACCGGGTAAATATTTTAGGTCCTACCGGGATCTCAGGGCCCCGATTCTTCAAACGTATCACATACGAAAAACTAGGGAAATGCTATAGTATATGTAATGAATACTATAGTAATTCCCTAGTTTTTCGTATGCGATACTTTTCGAGAATAGGAATCTGTCTGGCCATCCAGTGCGCTGTCTGTTGTATCACGCTCGTATTTATTCGTATTTATTTATTTATAAAGTAAAAACTATTGTATGCATCTCTGCAAGAGATTTTAAAAATAAATAAAAAAGCGAGTAAAGTGTAAAGAAAAAAAATGTTTACAATCACTTTTAAAACGATAACAAAAAATAAAAATTTTACTTTACTTTTTATTTCTGAATTTTTCATATATTATAATTCTGAATTTTTAGTAAAAGAACTGTGCTGTACTCCTAATGATTTATTTCGAGAAATTAGGCTCTTAATTAGCTTTTAATATGTCGTGAATTGAAAAAAGATTGAAAAACACTTAAATGTAAAAAATATACGCATATCTTGTACTTTCTTTCATGAGAATTTATACCATGTAAAATATCTATAAATCTTTGAATATCCAGTGAAGTTATTATGAAGCGTATGATCGACTTCAGGAGACTTCCATTTCTGATATTATAGTTCCTTTTCTACAAGTAGTTTTACTGTAGGACAAAAAAATTAATAGAATAATAAGATTGGAATTAATAGAACTTCCTAAATTTATTAGAATGAAATTTTATTCTAAAGATTGAAAGTTAGATCAGTCTTGAAAAAGAGAGGTTCAATTTTTAATCTTTAAAAATAAGATTCGCTCTTTATAGTGACAGTACTGTAAAAGTTTTAGAGAGAAGAGAAACGTAATCAACCATTTAATTTTGACAACTTAATTATTAATATTATATTTTTTCCCCGCAAAAAAACGGATCAGTAAACTAATCTATTTCTTGCGGATAAGTATCTATTATCATTGTAAAACGAGGTAAAAATGGAAACATTATTTATGCTTTAGGATTAAATTCTCTAAACGTGATTTTAAAAATGCGATGTATTTCTTCTGGTAGAAAAACGGAGATACTTTGCATTTATTATTATCCTGATGAAAAAAACTCACAAAATATGCAGTCCAGACACATACAGAAAGTATGATTGAGTATCCTCTTAATGTTTGGCGCTGACTTGTTTTGTCGCATATCGCCAAAGCGTTCGCACATCGCCATTTATGCGCAATTATCGCGCGCAGAACTAGTGGGAGATTTGTTGATTGCGAGAATATTGCATCGAACTAATTGTCCCAAACGGAACCAAAGAGGGATGACGCAAACGAGGAAATACTACAGTGGGTGCCACGTTGCTGAAGAAGATGCATTCCTCATTTGTGAAAGATCTATTTACAACTGCGGTGTTCGCGCAGTTGATTAACTCAAGATATACGTATATCTTCGCGTTCAATACTGTATACGACTGATAAGAATTGAATTCTCGGGCCGATGTTAGCGTCGCGGGTCTCCGTCACATACTCTGTTGTACGCCACGACACGCGCTGGTCAGCACGGTTTTGTATAGCCAACCGTTCCCTCTAGTAGACCCACGATTGCCCCAACGAGGGACTATTGACTATCGAAGAGACGTCAAACTAGAGGAAAGTCACGGTGTGTAATCAAAATTCTAAAATTAATTTGCTAAAATTAATTTCTTGTACAAGCGCGATAACGATAAAATTCCTTTATCGATTTTTTTTCCTTTATTCTTCTTTTATTTTTTTTCTCTTTTTCTTTTCAATGTATAAATTGTCTTGTTACGGAAAGTGTAATACAGTATAATTTAGAGAGACCAAATTTCGTGTTTTATCGTTCTTCCGTATTATCAGACGAGCTGGACATTCTCGCGAGATCTCGATTAAAGATTAAATCTTTTGAGCTACCAGTATTACTGCAATTTTGTATTACTGCAATATGTAATCGACATTACACTTCTATTACATATTTTTTTAAATAATAAGGCTACGTCGAGTACATGTTGATTTAAAAAAAAGCGCATATGTGAAAAAAGCATCGCGAATATAAATAACA
>NW_012130074.1:3245537-3247099 GCF_000143395.1 Atta cephalotes
TTTTCAGTGCAGAATTCATCGTCTACAAATTATCATATTTTTAAATTGTTAGAGAGTTGGAATAATAATTATGTCTATTAAAAAATCTGGCATTTTTTTCATATGTATCAAGTTATAAGCAGTAAGAAATTGATCAATCACAGAATGTGAGAACAATAATCGATTATAGTATCTCCTATCTCGAAGATAAGAGTGATTTCAAACAGATACTCTTACCTGATTGGATTCTGATTGTGTATCAGGCATGCCTGATCGAATTTCTGTTCGGGAAGAACAAGGAAGTCAGTTTCCGAGAAAAGAAAAGGAAAGAAGAAACAGGTCTACGATAGACATTGAGTGGAACTTAAGATTAGCATCATTTCTTATTTATATAAAATTTTTCCTTGTTTATTTGTTAAATTTTTTCTCTTTTATTTCGATAAAAAATAATACAAAATGGTAATTAATGAAAAAAAAATTAAATTATCTAAAATTTTATAAAAGTTTATTCTTGTAAAGATTTTTTTTTCAAACGATGGATAATTTTATTATATTATATTATATTTATTATAATATATCACATTATATTACATCATATTAATAAATATTTCATTGAAAGAATTAAAACTTAAAATTAAGAATTATGTTTTAAAACATTGAAATATCAAAATTTATTTCGGCGAGCAAAATTATATATTGAGATGAATGATGCATAATTTGAACATTTGTGTCACTCTTATCTTATACCTATACATTGTAAATAATATCATTTTTCTAAATATGAATATTATTTTAAAGTAATTAAGTAGTATTATTAATTATTTAATTCTAATGCATTTACGTTTCATATAAATTACGATATGCGCATTTTTAAAATAATTATTTTAGTAAACGTTTAATAAAATTAGAAAAAAATTAGAATTATAAATTATAAATTGCATCAAAATACATCTTGATGCCTAATAATATTTCTATGTGAATTTTTAAATATATTTTCCTTTTCTACAAATTACGCCGATTATTGTTAAACTTGAAATGCAACTTTTTAAGCTAAAGTTGGAATAATAATATTACAAATTAAATTAGTAATTAATTTAATAACAATACATAAATCTTTTTATATCAAATAATTTATGTATCAATATTAGCACAAAAATGTTTAACATACGAGGCAAAAATACATGATTATGAATTTATTTTGACAACTGATTTATAATCATTGTAAATATCTTGTTATTGATATTTTATGATATATTTTGATATTAATTATAATATAATTTCTTTACCATATAGAAGCAGAAATTTTTAAATAAAAGTATCGTTGAATATTAAAAGAATCCTTATTTATAAAAAATTTGGATTAATTTAACTAGTGATTAATTTAACAAAATTATAAAATTTCTAATTGTATAATCCGTAATCTATCTTTTCATACATCAAATAACAGAATATTAATAATCTTAGTAATAAAATACTGTGGCTATGTCTTGAGAAGTTAATCAGGTTAATCTTTATTATATATATATATAGGGGAGAGTTGCCGAACGCATACTGGTCGCTTAAATCATTTCTCTCTCTCTCTC
>NW_012130074.1:3252822-3255381 GCF_000143395.1 Atta cephalotes
ATTATACATATGTATAGCTACTATATATATATATATATATAGACTGCAATAATTTTCAATATCAAAGTTATCTGGGTATCAAAATAACAAAGTCATAATGATTTGTACATTATTTTGTAACGCGAAAAAATTTTTAAATAAATTCAAAAAATTGAACGCATATTCTTCTATAAATAAATCATAGATTATGATTATTATAGCATTCATATACAAGGTATATCTTTGAACAATTATACCTTTTAAAATTTTATTTTCTTTTAATCTTAAAGAACAATATTTCAGAAAAAAAATATAAAGTTTCAACAAAAATAAATAATAGTAAAAAATATAATAAATATTTTATATTTCTAAATAATTTAATAAATTGTGCAAGTAGAGTAAACTGCGCGGTTAAAGATGCGCTATAATAAATTACACATATTCTATAATTCAAATGTATAAACAATAATTTTCTATTTCAAATGTTTTGACTGATTTCATCATTTTCAACAAATTAAATAACATACGTAAATGTAAGGATTAATATGCTAGGTTTAAATGCTAGGTTTAAATATATTTTATTCTGATAATTCCTTAATAATTGCATTAAAATGAACGACGCTTCTCAATTCCTGTTGAAGGAGTGCGATTAATTAACATAGTCAACCATGAACATAATCCAAATAACTCAGTGAACGTAAATACAATCTAAGAAAAAAATTGTAGAATTATAATAAATAATGTCAAAATTATTGTCATTATAATAAGTGTCATTATAAGTGATACGTTTATTACTCGATCGGTCGACAAGTCTTACAATGATACTCACATACAGCACAGAAGATTGAAGCAATATTGCTGCAATATTGCAATATTGTACAATAGATTACAATGTAACATTGCAGAGATATTACAGAAATTAACAATATGCCTGCAAAATGTCAGTAATTATTGCAATATTATTGTAATGTAACAAAAAGCGGATATCTTAATATTGTTGTGAATTTTGCAATAATGATTCAGCAATGTTTCGCAACCACCATGCAATATTGCAATGTTTCAGTGAAATCATTCTGCAATGTTTCAGCAATCTTTCTGTGCTGTATGGACAAAATTTTTAAATTTGATAACATTATTTATTATAATTCTACAATTTTCTTTTTAGATTGTATTTGTTCACTAACAATGAGTTATT
The DNA here is from genome assembly GCF_000143395.1 of Atta cephalotes. NCBI lineage: Eukaryota > Metazoa > Arthropoda > Insecta > Hymenoptera > Formicidae > Atta > Atta cephalotes. The sequence continues at coordinate 3,253,997 of NW_012130074.1, forward strand.
TGAAGAATTTTTTATCAACTTTTGATACTGCATTTTCTTATTGACAATTACTTTCATCAACATGGGAAAATGCGGTACCAAAAAATTTTGAAAAAATTCTCAGAACTCTATGAGAAGAAAATAAACAATTTTTGTTTCTTGCTGTTTTTTGTAAAGTTGATACTATTTGAGTAAAAAATTATTGAAAATCAATATTCAGCGATTTATTTTATTAATTATTTATTTTATTAATTATTTATTTTATTAATTATTTATTAATTAATTATTATTATTATTAATTTTTATTAATTATTATCTTGTTAACTATTGCAAAAATTGCAAAATGGTGAAGGACTCAATTTAGTCTACTGCTCTACTAGCACATGAAATATTTCACGGTCATTCTAGAACACCCTCTACACACACACACACACACACACACACACACACACACACACACACACACACACGCGCGCGCGCGCGCGCACACACATACGCACGCATGCACGCACGCACGCACGCAAGATTCACGAAACATTGGCATTAATGTCTGTTCTACAAGGATCATAAGTTGGAAGCTGAAAAACGAATTATAGTCGATTATTTTTTTTCATATTCAATTGTGAATGGCCAATTTCTTACCATTTACAACTTGTGATCCTATGCGAAGACTATAAGAGCATACACTTGCGACTTGCGACTTTAGTAATGATAGTGATACTATTATAGTATCACTATTTATATTATATTATAATATCAGTGCGCTGTTCACCTTGATGAAGTAAACGGCAAAGTATATGAACGTTAACAATTATGGATCACGATATGGCGATAATCCGTAAATCTTTTGGCTTTTGGCATTTCTAAAGAAAATATCTGTGAAAGCTTCAATTGTAAACATTCTTAGTGAACTTGAAATTTACACTTATCAAGAAGTTGTACATTACCAAATAAAATAATATATTATCGATAATATACTCCTATGGTAATGTACAATTTCCTGGTAAGCGTAAATTTCAAGTTTACTAATAAGAATGTTTACATTTGAAGCTTTCACAAGTATTTTCTTATATATTATCATTGAGTTTCTTTATGCTGATTTGATTTCTGACTCCTGATAAGCGTAAATTTCAAGTTCATCAATAAGAATGCTTATATTTGAAACTTATACATAAATGTAATCTAGAATGTTTTTTCGTTGAAGATAAGAATATACGAATATCAAGCACATTTAATGCGTAAAAATAGTATGTACATACTGGGAGGCAATTGCATGCTTAATGTATTCAATTTGTCATCATTGTATTAATTGCAATTAAATTAAGTTTCTACATTTACACAAAATGTAGAATACAAAAATTTGTATTTATATATATATATATATATATATATATATATATATATAA
>NW_012130074.1:3256965-3260796 GCF_000143395.1 Atta cephalotes
AATAATATATATATATATATATATATATATATATATATATGTGTGTGGGGAATACATGTGAAAGTATATGAATCTATAATTATAATACATCAGGATTTCAACATTTTGTATGCTCGGTTAATATTCACGTTGCACGCCGGCTCCGCAATTCGCATCCACATGTTTTCATTTTGTACGTTTATCGCAATCATGAAATACGCAAGATAAGGAGAATATCCGCAAACCAGCGGTTTAGTTGCTATGTATGGTTAATAATTTGTGATTTCGCCAGGCATTATTACGACATTAACGCGAGTTCGCATTTTCCGCATGATGTGAATCGGGCAGCACGGCGTGGTAAACGGAAAAACCCGACGAAACGAAAATTATGAATTACACATATTGTGTTATACTTACATAAGAAACTACACGGATTGTTACATAAATCATTTTCACACGGTCGACGGGTATCAACGTTGAAATATGTTGTTTAAGTAAGCGTGAAAGTGAAATGATTTTAATTGCCTTTTATATATAAGATTTCAGTATAATCGCTACATTAAATTAATATATTTGTTAATTAAATACGTATATATTATATTGAAATAAAAGTTAAATTTGCTACGAACTTCAAAATTCAAGCAGAATATAACTTTGTTAAAAATAAATGAAATTTAAAATAAAAAAAGGATTTTAAAAATAAAATTTCTATTTTCAAAAAAACATTACTATGAATTTTGAGTTTTTGTGAGTTTGGTAATTTTTACATCTACAAAACTATGAAATGGACAAAACAGAAAATTTTCTTTATACTTTGTAAGCTTGTCACGTGCTAAAAAAAATTGGAAAAATTTTCAATTTTCTAATGTGAAAGCTTAAAGTTCTTCTTACGTAATTGTTTTTTGAAAATTTTCCTAAGATTTTTTGTTATTGGGATATCACGGATTAAATAAAAAGAGCATTTTAACTTTAATTGCCCAACTCTGTTAAAAATCATTTTACTGCAATTTAAAAACAGATTCATATTAAAGCTAAAATTTTGTTCTATCGAATGATACAATTGTCAAATTTTTTTTTAAGAAAGATGTAGATATGATACAAATGAAAAAGCGTTATAAACTTTCGTTTTGATTCAATATTTGCTAGATACTAATATTTGCGAACATATATATATACATATATATGCTATAATGTGAACAGAATGTTAAATATTTTGAACGATAAAAAAATATAAATTATTCACATTTCGTATATATGTTGTGTAGAAATTTAATTCTTTTAAATATTATTCTTACTAATTTTAGTATTTTCATTTATCCATTATTGTACCACAATTATGCAATCAATATTAATTAATTTTTCTCCTTTTTGTCTTTAAATTTATTAAATTATTTATAAATGTAATTATTATTTAAGCAATATTTCATTTCAATATAATTGTATTATTTTTGTATTATAGTTAAGATACATTAATGTCACAACTTAAATTTAACAATTTTTTGTAATACTTTAAACGCTTTTAAGTATTTTTCTGTACAAATTGAAAGTAATATCTAATATATCGCAAACAATTTTTAACATACCTACTGTAGTATTGTACGTGATTAGCATATTTAGCGTTTAGTAAGACAAGTGCAAGATAACGAGAGTCACGAATGCACTTTAACGAATAAACTTCGTAAAAATTCACGTGCGAGCAAATAAAATTGCGAAACAGGAAACTCTTCTCTTAAGTTGATTATTATTTTTTCCTAAAATTAATGTAAATAAGTATAAGCTCGGATTGTTCGCATCCTGTTTGCTCAGATTTTTAAAGTGGTATATACCTGTTTATATAACTTGACCACAACATTTTGACAAATATTTTTGTGTTACAAATTCGTTCTTGTTGAGCAAAATATTGAAAACGTATGTCGTAGAGAATAGTCTTTTTTATCGCACGCGTCGATTAAGTAAATATGCCCAGAAATTATGGTAATAAAGATTGTTAATACTATGAAATCATATTTAATCTCATCCATTCTTAAAACTTAACCCTTGGCACTCGAATATTATGTATATCTCGCATTGTCTATATCGCATTGATATCGTTACGTGCGTTCATGCGATAACATTACGCAATATTGCGATGTGTTATTGTTTATGTTGAACATATATAATGTTGCAAGAGTTTATACTGGCTATTCTTTCTCTAAAACTTTGTTACATTTTTAAAAATAAAAATATATTTTTATGTTATTAATTGATTTATATCAAAATATAATATACCAAAAGCACATAGAAATACATGAGAATGTGGTCATTTTTAAAGTTAAAATATAAATCATATCGAGGATAAGATAAAATAATGAGAACGTCATTCTTAATCAAATAAAAAAGAGAAAAGTATTTATCCAATTTTGATAAACGTAAAATAACAGAAAAAAAGTGGAACGGATATTTCGTATTGATTTCTATGATATCAATGATAATTTAAGAAGCCTAATATCGTAGAAAAATATTGACACAGCATAATTATTTTGATAAAATAATTAGCAACTATGAAAAAATTCCATTTATTTTAAGTCAGTACAAACACAGAAATTTATGCAAATATAAATGTAGAACAAGTTGTTCAGTTTGATTTTGCATTTTCAATTATATACGTCGAATGTAAATTTCTATTTATCTAATAATATTTGAACTATTAAGTGACCTGATGATACTGTACATCGCAGAGTTACAAGCTTGAAGTGTCATAAAAGAGAAATTATATTCAATGGAAATTAATCATGTACTCGCGTAAAAAGGTAAAGATTCACAAATAATACAATTCTTAAATAATACAAAATTTTATACATGCTATTTATATGGAAAAACGACTTTTGTACGACAAAAATAAATCTTCAAAAAATTGAAGTAAATCTTCATCATTGCACATTAGATTATCAAAAATAATATTGTCGTAGATAATGTTAGAAAATAATGCGTCGTATTAGATGTCTTTAATTTAAATTTTATTATATTCCATTTATGTATGAACAGAATATTTTGTCTAATTTCTGATTGAAAGAATAAATTTTGTAATTATTTACACGTAAGAAAGAATAAATCGTGTAAATAATTACAAAATTGTATAGACATATTATGTCATTAATTGACATGCATTAAAAACGTCATGTTCTTTTGCATCATACATTACGTTTATTGTTATCAGCGAAATACTGGAGCGAAATTATATCTAGTTTTATTATCGTCAGTATCTGAAACGTCATAACGTTCGCAGATACTATGTTTTCTTTTTTTATAGCAGCTTCTACGTAATTAAACGAGTTCTCTCTAACACTTTTATAACTCTCTTTGCAATTCTACGGAATTCACGATAATGATGCAAACGATACGATGCAATAATGGAGCAATTAGTATGTTTTGAAAGTTGAAATAAAGCAAAGAATATGCGATTTATTTCTTACATTAGTATATATACATTAAATATTAAATTTATTTAAATATGAAATGGGTAAATAAATATGAAATGGGTATCTGCAATTTTGAAAATTCACTAAATGATGTAATTTCGCGTATTTTGAAATACCTATAAACTATTTTAAATTGTTATCTAAACAATAACTCTTCTATTATGCGTCTCACGACTGCTGTTCACTATTCTTTATATTTCTTTCTGTCTGTTTTTTTCCTTAATGAGATATTGCATAATCTTACATGTGATATTATTCAATATAATTGATGTATGATGTCTTCTTTTGTGATTGTTATACGTAAATCATAATATGAAGATAATGAAATGCTAGTAAAGATATGTAAACAAGTTTTAAAATAAAATTATATATTAACATTTTATATATACAATTG
>NW_012130074.1:3267066-3268381 GCF_000143395.1 Atta cephalotes
TTGTATTGCGGCCGTGTTTGTCTTTCAATGCTCGGCTCAAACGCATCAATTGCGTTCGATACCGATTGCCTGTGATTGTTTCAGTTGGTTTTAACAGTTCTCACCGAGCTGGTCCCACCAAATACAGAACATGACTTTGGACGTCAAAATCACCGTTCTTGAAGCGTTGAAACCACTCACGATACGTTCTTTCACTAATAGCGGCCTCACCATAAGTATTTGAAAGCATTCGATAAGCTTCAGCCGCATATTTCTTCATATTGAAGCAAAGAATTAAAACCTCCTGCAAATGACGAGAATTTGGCTCGTAAACTAACATTTTCAATCGAGAATAACTTTATGATGGAGACAAAATCGACTAATGTTTCTATGGAATTATGTTGACAGATGCCCAAGTTTATTGTATGACGTCTATGATCTATTTATTTCGATCACCACTTACTGCTAAAGCCATCTATAGGAAAACGGCGGAAGCAAAGTTGTACATCTAATATAAAAATATAAGTTTTTACAATATTTATGTAGTACAGTCTTTTAGTTTAACAGTCGCTTTTTTTATGATATAATAATTAATATGATATAATAATTAATATTCATTTTATATTTAAATAAAAAATTTATTGATCTATTATTTGATGACCATTTCATTAGCTAAGTTTTATATTTATTTTAAATATGAAATCAAAAGATTGTATAATATCAAGGATATAATCAATATAGGATCATTATTGGATAAAATGATAAGCAAATAAGCTGCTGAAAATGATTTATCAAAATATTAATTATGTGATCGATGATGTATTTATGCTTGATATAAACGCAAGAATAAACAGCGCTTAATTTACTTTATTGATAAATTTCATACTGTCATTTTTTAATCAATTTTAATTGACTCGAAGTGGTTTCGAATTAAAAAGAATCACTGCGATTAATTTAATTCATGATTAATTTACCAAGTGATTGTATTATTAATGTGGATAATATTTGTAGTTTGTTCGGGGCACATACATACATGCTTTATTCTACGAATAAATTTATCCTTCAAAATTAATTATTATATTAGGTGTACAACTTTGCTTCCGCCGTTTTCCTATAGATGGCTTTAGCGGTAAGTGGTGGTCGAAATAAATAGATCATAGACGTCATACAATAAACTTGGGCATCTGTCAACATAACCCCATAGAAACATTAGTCGATTTGTGTCTGCATCAAAAGTTATTCTCGATTGAAAATGTCAGTTTACGAACCAAATTCTCATCATTTGCGGGAGGTTTTAATTTTTTGCTTCAATATGAAGAAATCTGCAGCTGAAGCT
>NW_012130074.1:3269724-3276155 GCF_000143395.1 Atta cephalotes
GTGTGTGTGTGTGTGTGTGTGTGTGTGTGTGTGTGTGTGTGTGTGTGTGTGTGTGTGTGTGTGTGTGTGTGTGTGTGTGTGTGTGTGTGTGTGTGTGTGTGTGTGTGCGTGTGTGCGTGTACCAAAGTAAAACTTATGTATAAGGTTATAAAGCATATATTATTACGATATCAAAAATCTTATAATAAAACTTTTTTTCCATTTTTTATTTAGTCCAAATTGTCTTATTCTGTAATACTTTATTGTCTATATACTTTAAAAATTCCGAAGAAGATTTTTAAATATGTATTAAAAGTAATCTATACGAAAAATTAATATAAAAATTATTGCGTTCTCTCGATACAAACTTGTATTTACAAAAGAAAATGAAAAATATCATAGTTGGTAATCTTGACATCTCTATGGTGCAATAATTAATTTTTTTTTGCCAGTAAATGTTAAGTACTGACCAGTGAGAAATGACAATGAAATCGAATGTCGAATTGATGTCGATTCTATTATCATTTCTCACTGCGTAAATATTATGAGTTTTTAGTACCTCTGAATATGTTTCTAAGTAGAAATGGAAAACTATCGATAGTTGCAATCATCGATAATTATTAGAAGTTTGTTGCTTGATTTTTTAAAAAAATTTATTTATTTATTTTATTTATTTATAATTTCTAAAAAAATTCATAAAATTAAAATTTTATTTTTAATAAATGTATTATATATACATACATAATCGAAGTTTCATTTTTGCAATACTAATAAAACAATCGATAATCATCGATAGCTATATCGATAGTTATTATTTCCATTTCTGAGCACTTTTTACGACTGTAAAGAGATAGATATACATTTAACCGTTGTGAAAAGAAAGAGTGAGAGAGTTGAGTGCAGAAGGTGCAATTAAAGATCCTCTGAACTCGGAGATGGTGAATAATATTGAGTTCGGTGTCACACGCGCATACCTGTAAACTCAAAACTGTAAATTGAAACTATCACACGAGGTGGAAATGCAAAATTGATATGTGACTGTTGCGTTTCTTTGTAAGATTAGAATAGATTGAAAGTATTTCAAAATGACAACGGAATTTGTGTGGGATGCCGATAATAATACGGCAGCAATGTCGACCGTATGTAATACATCGCAATATATTTCTTCAAGAATATTCATTCTTTCATACACTTTGTCTTAACTGATGTTCTTATTAAAATGCTGATGATACGATGATATAACATTTTTTTTTCTTTCATTAACTTGTATTATAATTTTATTTTCAAAGCATAAAAAGTAGATAAAAATAATAATTATAAAGAAATAGAAAAAAGGAAAGATATTAAAAATAAAATAGTTAAATAATTTCTGTTAAATCTGTTAGGTTTAATTCAAGTAAAGGAATGTCATTCTCAAATAGAAACTATTATATATTTTTTGTTTGCAGAATATTCTGTTTAAGTGGTTTATAGTTTTTATATAAAAAAATAATGTTTTTTGTTTAAGATGTATATGAAGAATATTATTTTTTTAAATTATTTTGTATTTCAAATTATTAAAACTATATATTTCACAAGAGATTTAATGAAAAATTATATTAATTCAATAATTAAATATATTAAACTTATTTTAATTATGATTACTTTTCTTTCAGACCGACGAAAGGACACCACTTTTGTCAGCAAGTGGTCAAATCATGTCCATTGAAAAGATTGGTATTTCACAACAGACTTTGGTCTCTACTGATGGCCTTGGTCAGGCTAAGAGGCTCCCACAATATCTGGCAGGCATAGCAGCAACGCTTGGCGCTCTTGCTGCTGGTATGGTGCTCGGTTGGACATCGCCTGCCGGTGAAAATGGTGTCAATCTGGCAAAAAATTATGACATAAAAATATCCACCATTGAATTTTCCTGGATAGGATCACTTGCTACTCTTGGAGCGGGTGCGATGTGCATTCCCATCGGCATAATAGCGGATTTAATTGGAAGAAAAACTGCCATGTTAATCATGGTAGTTCCATTCACTATTGGTTGGCTTCTGATTATCTTTTCAAATTCAGTACTTATGTTCTACTTTGGTAGATTTATTACCGGCCTCAGTGGTGGAGCCTTCTGCGTAGCTGCTCCCTTATATACGGCAGAGATAGCTGAGAGTGAGATCCGTGGTACGCTTGGCTCCTACTTCCAATTGATGCTCACAGTAGGTATCCTGGCCTCATACGTTTTTGGAGCCATTATCGACAATATGAGGACTCTATCGATCATTTGCGCGGTGATGCCGCTGATTTTCTTCGGGATATTTTTCTTCATGCCAGAGACTCCAGTGTATTATTTGAAGAAAGGTAATGAAGAGGCCGCTAGGAAAAGTTTGATCAAGTTTCGTGGCGATGAATATAATATCGAAGCCGAGTTGCAGGCGCATCGTGAAGCGCTTGAAGAAACCAGTGGTGGTTCATTTTTTGATTCAATCAAATCTCGGGCCGCCAAAAAAGGCTTTATCATTGCTTACGGATTGATGCTCTTCCAACAAATGAGTGGCGTGAATTCTATCATTTTTTATTCTTCGGATATCTTTTCCGAAGCCGGAGACGCTATTTCACCCAACATAGCTACCATCATTGTGGGAACAGTGCAAGTAGTATCAGTTTTTTTTGGTACTCTTGTTGTTGATAAACTGGGCAGGAGGCTCCTGCTTCTAATATCAATCACAGTAATGTTCCTGATGACTCTGCTTCTTGGGGTTTATTTTTATTGTCTTGATCATACCACGGCTTTCAATAATATTACATGGTTTGCACTTATTCCGCTGTGCACCTTCCTTATAGTATTTTCCGTGGGTTTTGGACCGATCCCGTGGATGATGATGCCAGAGATCTTTGCGCCAGAGGTGAAAGGAATTGCTGGGAGCAGCGCCTGTCTATTCAATTGGCTTATGGCTTTTATAGTCACCAAATTTTATTCTGATATGAAGGAAGCTGTACAATCCTATGGCACTTTCTGGATATTCTCCTTATTTAGCGCCGTTGGCACTCTATTTGTTTACTTTTTAGTTCCGGAAACAAAGGGTAAAACATTGGACCAAATACAAAGGGAGTTGAATGGTTGATCAAGAATTGACAACTTTGACAAGCAGGAAAATATAAATTGTACATATTAAACTACATTGTTTTGTATAGAATAAAGTTGTACATATAATAAGTTACAGTACTTAAAATTAATATATTTTAAGTTGAGTAAATCATATCAAGTACATAATATTATAGCGTGTGAATGTTATATTCTATATTTAAGAATGATTGTAATGTTATTTAATATTTACATATTTAATATTTACATATTCTATATTGTCATTTTATTATATCATAATATTATTTTCGTAACTCTCCCATAGATGATTTATTAATTGAAAATATATTTTAATGAATCAGAACAAAAGTTCGTAGCGTTACTTCATTTGCATCATATTTATACGCTTTTAAGAAAAATTAGCAATTGTACTATTCGATAGATCAAAGTTTCAGTTTTAAGAATCTGTTTTTTAAATTGCAGTATGATAGTTTTTAACGGAATTATGAACAATTAAAATCAAAATACTCCTTTTATTTAATTCACGATAATTTAATAACAAAAAAATTTTTTAAATATATTTAAAAAATAATTTTTTAAGGAAAACTTTAAACTTTTATGTTAAAAAATCGAAAATTTTCAAAAAAAATTTTTTGGGTATATAACAGACCCACAAAGTGAAAAAAAAAATTCCCATTTTCTTCAGTTAGTAGACTCTTACATGTAAAAAATTATCAAATTGACAAAACTCAAAAGATTTAGGCTTTTCAAAAATAGAGATTTTACGCTTTAAAACTCTTCTTCAAATTCAAATTTTATTCATTTTAACAAAGTTACAATTGTTTGAATTTTGATGTTTGTAGCATTTATGAACTTTTATTCTAACTAATTTAACTCAATACTTTGATAAGTAAGTAGTGACTATTTTAACTTTTCTCCTTTTTCAAAATTACATTAATATATTTAAAGCCTAAAAAAGAAATATTCTTTAGAAATGTGACACATTGAAATTCAATGTAAAATGCTATTTGACATTAATATTGTTATCTTATTATACCTCTAATATTTGTACCAGCTTTAAGGCTGGTATTCATTGATTCTTATACTTAACATTATTTTTATATTTAAGATTGTCTTAGATATATTTAAAACAGTCTTAAAATGTTATAAGCCAAAGCCAATCACAGAAGTGTATTAGCATCTCAAGATTTTATTGTTTTAAGATAAGAACAAGCTATGAAACCAAAATTTTTAAATAGCTCACAAACATCACTAATCAATCAGCTCTTTGATTTTAAAGAAGAATAATTAGTATTCAATGATATTATGATATTACGATAATATATTTTTTTTATATAGAATGTCATTAAAATACGGTACCACCCATCCTGAGCAAGTAGAGTGGATTAAAATTAAGTCGAAAAGTTCTGTACCATTTTGTAATTTTCGCAATGGTTAACGAGATATTAATTACTAAAAATCGCTAAATATTAGTTTTCAATAATTTTTTACTCAAATATTATACAGAAAAATTGCAAGAGACAAAAATCATTTTCTTCTCATATTTATTTTCTTTCATAGAACTTTAAGAAATTTTCCATAATTTTTTTATCAACTTTTTAATACTGCATTTTTTATTTTTATCACTATGAGAAAATACGGTATTAAAAAATTCTAAAAAAATTCTAAAAAAAATTCTCAGAACTTTATAAGAAGAAAATAAATCATTTTTATCTTTTGCTGTTTTTTTCTATAAAGTTAATGAGTTTAAAGTATTTGAGTTTAAAGTATCTGAATAAAAAATTATTGAAAATCAATATTTAGCGATATTTAATAAATAATATCTCGTTAACCATTGCGAAAATGATAAAAGACTTTTCGACTCAGTTTAGTCCGCTTTACCTGCTCAGGATAGTGATGTCATATTTTAATGACACCTATTATATATTTACATTTAATTACATTATACTTTCAGACTGACTCTTTGATAAATTTGTATGAAGTTTCTTATAGATTATCTATAGATTATACTGTTTATGTTGACGTTATTATTACCGTATATGTGATATTTATGTAGTATATGTGATATTTATTTGCTCACTGTAATAAATTATTGTTGACCATCAAAACAAATCTAATTTGCTCTGACATTATATATTATAGGGGAAAGACGCCTCCTGCGCTATTGCGAGCCTCGCAATAAAAAAAATTGTTTCTACTGCAGTTTTTTCTTTATCTTATTTTTATCATAATTTAATTTCTTATGCAATATTTCTTATTTTTTTTTTTACAGAAGTCTATACTTTTCAGTCTTAACAAATATTTATTTCAATGAATTTTGTAAATATAAATAAAAAGAAAAATTTCTGAAGGCAAAAGTTATAAAATAAAGAATATAAAAGCTTTATCTTATAAAAGTTATTGAAATTTTTTGAACTCTACTAGATGAACTCTATATACCTATAGTTTTTATAAATATGCATTTTTTTGTTTTTATATATATAATATATAGATACATATATATAAACTTCTATTCATAGATAAAGATATTTTATTTCTTGCATATTGAATTTTTCTCCCTTCCCCTCGTTGTAAATTTTGTTATATTTTATTTTATATTTGTATGCTAAAAAAAGACAAAATTATTATGCTTAAAATTTATTTTTAAATTATAACGCTTATTTCATAAAAATAAATTCTCATTTAAAAACAGCGAAATAAAAGTTTATTTTTAGCAAATAAACAATCTATTTTTTACAATTCATGAAAAAAATAAGATATATCTCATAGAAATATATATTCCATTACAGTCAAATTTTTTAATAATTAATAAATATCAAAGAAACTTTTCCAAATAACATTTGCTTTTGAATATTTAAATTTTTTTCTCAGTGTATTAATAATAAGCATCTTCAAAAATTTCAAAATAATCCATTTATTATTATTTTGAAAATCTATTTTAATCTTTTATATCAATCACATGTTGAATTTGTTACTTTGGTTTTTTATAAATTTTGTGATCCTATTCTTATTTTTATTTAGCTAAAATTCGTTAAAAATAATTAAAAACCTATTCCTCTTTTCTAAAAAGAAATTAGATGAAAAGGTTAAACAGTTACAAAACACAAGATTTTCTAATTTTTTATTATTTGCTGTGTGAAATTATGTTAAACATTGTTCAATTTTTTTACTATATTTTATTAATTAATAAATTTTAAGTATTTAGAACATACTTATTATATTAGTGTACATTTAGGCATGTGGAGAGCGCGCTAGCATCATTGTATCAGTTTATCCTTATTTTAAATCTAATAAACGATAAAGATAGAATAAGAGAAAGAGAGAGAGAGAGAGAGAGAGAGAAGAGAGAGAGAGAGAGAGAGAC
>NW_012130074.1:3277171-3281125 GCF_000143395.1 Atta cephalotes
GAGAGAGAGAGAGAGAGACAATAGCACACGGAAAATGTTTGGTTCAATTGATTAGAATTTTGGTGGAAGATAAACGATCCAGAATTTTAATTAAATCTACTAGATTTCTGATTAAAATTTCTGAAATTCTAGTTAAAATAATTAACATTCAGAACTTTCTTGGTTAAATCTATCAGAATTAACCAGAAATTTAGTAGACTTGATCAAAATTTTGGATCATTCATTTTCCATCAGAATTCCAATTAATTCAATTAAATATTTTTCTTCGTGCACTGATAGCGCACTTCCTGAATGCAGTCTTAACATATATAATTCACATGTATATACAATATTATAAAATTTCAGAAATAGAAGTGCAATATTAATAAAATATCGTTATGAATATGAACCTAGATTATTGTTAAAATTTTGTGTCGATATTAATGCACTAAATTTTATCTCTGATAATGTAGTAGACATTTTATATAATCTGTTCTCTGTATGAACTTAGTTATGTTGATAGATTGATTTAAATATCACTCGTCAAACACTGTTATTTATGCTTTTGAATTACAAATAATTTAGCAGATATACGCGGGTGTCTGAATAAAATATGTTCATTCGAAAACGTATTTAAAAATGATGCATTTTTTTCAGAAAAAATTAAAAGCATTTCTAATTCTTTTTAAAAACAAAATTGAAAGGATATTTAGATCTTTTATATATCCATATAAAAGAATATTTATATTTAATCAATTAAACAGACTCTTACTTTGATTAAGATTTCAACCAAGAAATAATAAGATATCGGATAAGGAAAATTGTTATTAAGAAAAATTGTATATATATATATATAGTATCGATAATTTTTTTTTCGAAATATCGTTCATACTGGAATTAAAAATGACTTATTTTCTGTATTAATAAAGCTTATTTTTTGGAACGTAATATTCTAAAATCAGTGCTTTTCCAATGTTCATCACGGCGTTATTACAACAATTTAAAGCGTTGCATGCGAACATGTGATATGCTGGTATAACAGATGCCAAGTGGCTACACCTACGCATACGAACGTGTTCCAAACTTAAAATATTGGTATTTTTGACTACATTATGTCACAATTTCTGTTTTAAGGGAATATATACACCGAAAAAGATAAAAAAAATCGATTTTTTTTCTTTACATATTTTTAAAGTTTGATATTTCAGATAACAAAAAGTCCAAAATCATAAGACGTCTTAAAGATGTTTTTAAGATGTCTTATGTCTTTTTTAGGTAGCTTGAAGAAAATTAAGACTGTTACTGGAAAGTAAGTTATAAATCGATCCAAAAAAAACTGAAAAAATTACACATGATTAAGTATAAATAGTCAAGTGCTGAGTTCACTAAACAAATGAACGTATATCTAAAACAGGACCTTTCAAAATTCTACAGATATAAAGAAAGGTTTTTCGTTTTAATATATTAAAAACGAAAAACGTTTTTAATATATTTAATATATTCAGCGAGTCTTCGAGCTATATAACTCGAACAATCAGTTTGGTAACAATAATTGTCGTTTAGACGTTTAACGTTTTCGTAGTGTAAATAAAATATAGAACTTTAAACGCCGAAACATGATTTTCAAAACGCCTAACCACTTTATCTTGAAGATGGCTTGATTAAACAACTTGCAAGTTTACTAGGTTAAAAGTTAATCCATGTGACGTAGATTTTTTTTTAATAATGCTTCGTTTTTTTTCGAAATCAAATAATAATAATCAACAAAATTTTTTGCGCAAAATCGATATTTGACTTTGACTAGCAGCCATTTTGTTTAAAAGCAATATTTCAAAAAATTCGACTATAATAAGAAATAAATTGATGTTTCAACTTTATAAAACTCGTTTTGTTTTCAGATAAATTTTGTGGAAGTGACAGCAGAAAATCATGATTTTCATCGAAAATCATGATTTTTAAAACAAATTTTACAAGAATATTAATAACGTCATTTTAATTAATTTTTAATAAAATTGAATTGATAAAGAGAGAAAAATACAAAAATACGATTTCTTTGACTCTTTCCGTTTTTCTACAAAAAATTCACAAAGTTAGACTCCATTTTAAGTTTATAGGTGTATATGTTCCCTTAAAAAAGAAATAGAAATATAGAGATATAGAGAAAGAAAAAAAATTACAAAGAAAAACAAAATTTATTAAAAGCGTACATAGAGTGTAATTAATTTAAGTCAAAACTTAAAAGAAGCGATTACATACATATGTATTTGCACGCTAACTTTTATTTTTATATACCTAAAACAGTTCCTTTCAAAATTCATATAATACGTATTTTCATGCTGCATTTATTTTTATTTTATATTCTGTATACAACTGCTATTATTGTGTATTGAATGATCCAAAGAGAATAAGAAAATCTAAATAATATCAATGACATTGATCGAATAAATGACATAAATTCAGTCAATAAACAATCAATATGACATTAAATTGATATTGTTTTAATTTTCTTGTTTTTTGTGTAAAAATCAACTATTAACTATATAATAAAAACTAATACATTTTAGGTGACATATTTAATTACTATCATTGTTTGACATCTATATGGACGTAGTGTTTCTATGGTATTATAAAGTTGATTTATAAATATATAAATCAGTCTTAAAATAAACTTATTAATTTTTTATTAAATTGTGTTGTTGTCGATACTTATCATGATTACAGTGATAAGAGATGCGCATTACAAAATTATTTTGCATTAAAAAGAAAAAAAGAAGGAAATAGATGGTCAATAAATTTATTTATCTTTTTTTTAGGAGAAATGAAAAATAAATAAGAAGATTGAGAAAAAAAGTTTAAGTTGAATACTGAAGGTTGTAACCTTGTCTACAGAGCGTCCTTCGCGTCAAATCAATTAATCAGCTCTTTAATATCTCGTATGCGGAAACTTCAAACACGGAAACTTCCAATGATCATGAAAAAAATCTTGCAAAAGAAGAATGATAATATTTCTATCACGTGACCATTGATCTTTCAACGTAATAATCACGATATTCCGAAGTGGAAGTCAAATGATCATTTCTTTCCGACATAAGACGAAGATAGGAAAATATATGAAGATGATATAGAAAAAGTAACACTTTTATTGCGTCAAATGTGATAAAAAATTAATTATAAAAAATTCACCTAATTATAAAAAATGCAGTCATAATTGCAAATATATTTTTACCTCTTCTTTTTTTACGTATATTTTGTCAATACTAACAATGCGCGCTATCTATTCAACATTTGTATCATTTAATAATATTTCCGGTAAATATTATTAAAATAATATTAATGCAAATGTATTACATAATATATAATTATTTCTAAAAAATAATAATTTCACTACGATAAAAAATTAATTGCGCCTAATTATTAATTCTAATACATTCAGCTATAAACTGTAAATGTATATTTTTTTTACGGGCTTCTTTTTTTTATCAATATTAACAATATTAACATTTATTTTATCAATATTAACAAGGTGCATTATTCATTTATTATTTGTATCAAGTTTATGTAAATATTATTAAAATAACATTAATAATGCAAATCTTGCATAATATATATATATTTCTAATAAAATAATCTACAAAAATTTACAATTTCAAAAATTTGAATACTCTGCTAACAAGCTACGCCATTTTGATATCAAAGCAAAAAAATTACATACTTTGTGTTCCTATGCACACAAAAAATGATTGGAAGATGTGAATCATTTTTTGTGTGCGTAGGAGTATGTAATTTTTTGCGTCTATCATTACCGCTCTTCCATCTCTTCAATAAATTAATCTGTAAATATTGGGAGATTTTTTTTAATTAGCACTTAATTAGCGCCTGTTCTTTCGAACCCTTCTATTTCATTTTATTATATTTAACAATTTCAATTATATAAAATTTCTAGGAAAGTTCTAGTTTTTTAGTTAAAANCTTAAT
>NW_012130074.1:3281424-3293286 GCF_000143395.1 Atta cephalotes
TTTAAATTGCGCGTGGATTTAATTTTTGATCTTGAAACAAAACTCAAACTGAAATTGAAATTGTAATATCACAAATTTACAAATAATTTAATTATATTGATGCTAATAATTATCTTTAAAGATTGCAAATAATTTATTGTGAAAAATATTATCTCAGCTAGGATCTGCCCAAGCAGAACAAGTCATTATAATATCAGAATGATATCAAAATGATTCCAAAATGACTATTAAAAGTCATTTTTTAATCATTTCCGATTCATTTTAATGTTATTTTGATTTGTTGTTTTGCTTGGGTGATTACATTTTGATCGTGATAAAAATATTATATTTTTATCAATTTTTGCATAAGATCTTGATACATTACATTATTTAAAAGAAAAGGTTTCATAATTTTATATTTCGTGATAGAAGCATGTTTGCAAATATGTACTATTACGTAAAATATTAAATACGCAGTTAAAACAATTTATTTGATATTTTACGTAACAGTACACATTTATAAATATTCTAAAGATTAATTAGAATCAAAAATTTTAACACATGAAAATATCAATCACGATAATTTCAGCATTATAAGTGATTAAAGTTAGCGAGTTTGTACTCTCAGAGTAATATAATTACACATGTAGATATCGATCGCTTCAGTATTTACGCTGCGCAGTTGATGTTTTTACTAATTTTATTTTTTTTATTTTTATTGTATTTATAATCAATGATATTACAAATATTACGTAAATTTCACATTTTTAATAAAATCTTATACATCTAGTAATTATTGTTTATAAAAAAACTCAAATAAAAATTTCAAAATAAAATTTTACTTGCTATTATAATATCATGTTTGATAAGAAGTACGCAATAGCGAATATTTCATGTGTAAGATATTAAGGGATCAATAAAATATATAAGTTATATTGTTGCATCATCAAATCAATCAATGTCACATTTATTTCTAAAATTACTATTACTAATTATAAATGTCGCCTACGATCGATTTAGTAATCGATTTAATATTAGTATACATCTTACGTAATTCGTACAGGACAGAATACCTATAATATAATATATAGTAGCAATTTTAAAGCACTATTAGATTATTTTAGCTACATCGTAGGAACGTTATAACATTTTGTTACAACATTATTAAAATATTCTATATTATATACCCAATCAACATCAAAGTAACGCAATAATGTTATAATTTCGCCTTTAACAATGTAATTGTTATGTTGAGTGCAAAATTATGACATCGATGTTATGTTGCTTTTAGTTTGTGTCAATTGGATGAGGACATCTCGTACTCTCAAGTCATGTCTGATGACGCGTTGTAAAGCACGAATCACGCTACATTTATAGCGACTAACCAAAATTAGTAGGTCAATCAAATATAATAAAGAATATTTGTTTCAATGTTTCATTACAGCTCAAATGTTGTAATATTGTTAAAATATTCCATGCTGTAGAAGCATTTTCATTTTAATAATAATAATAATAATAATAATAATAATAATAATAATAATAATAATATTCCATTTATAGTATATAATAGCATTGATAGATACCGGATTTAGATTTATCAAATTGATGCATGGATCTAATATAAAATTAAACGTTTGTATATGAAACTAATTTAATAAGGTCTTAAGTAGTCGAATAAGGCCCAGTACTAAATAAAACCCACTTTTAAATTTATTACTTAAAAATGCGCTTTACGTCTAGAGTATATGCTTAAAAGATGTGTCATAAAAAAAAAATTGCAATCAGCAGCAACACGTATGTTTAATGCAACAAATACTTGTGACAAAGGGTGTACGAGACATTTTTATAACAATTCGCTGCAAAGTTTAATTAGCATATATTATTTTGATTATTATAATATATCGTAATATTATATGAAATTTTCTAGCTATGGAAAAATAATAAATAAATCGATTTCTTTAAATATAAATAATATATTTTTCTAGAAACAGTGAACTTTTATTAAATAAGGCTCATTTATGTAATTATTATTATAGTTATTATTATTTGTTTGTGGAGCATACATGTTAAAAGATAACGATTTCCGATGCTGCTAATTTTTAAAAAGTTAAAATTTCATTCAAATTGCTAGAAATTTCAAAAGATTAAAAAATTAATTATAGACCAAATTAAAGATAACTGTGATGTTTAAGAGTAGAGTAAAAAAAATTCCTAAGAGATTTTCTTTTTATGATTTTTGTCATTTTTAATTTATTTTTTCTTTTTGTCATTTTTAATTAATTTTTTTATTTGAGTCTTATTATATTCAAATAATAAGTTTAATGTTAGAGTTAAAATTTTTTTTTTTCGTTTATTTACAAATATTCTATGTAGAAGAGATGTTTTTATGAGTAATTGAAATAAAGATTTTATCTCGCTTAATTTATTTCAACATCTCCATAAATAGAATAAATTAGGTGAGAAATTAGATAAGTCTTAAGTTCAAGTTGTTTTACTATTACAAAAATAATTGAAGAAACACGGAAAAAAGTAATAAAAAAAGCGAATAAAAAAATTACGTAAACTATAAACGCACAGATTTTTGTTATGATAAATAGGGGAGAATTCTTCACAAATTTTATACATATTTAAAAAAAAATGAAAGTTTCATATTAAAAGAGAATATGGTTTTATATTAAAAGAATTATAAATTTTTATTATTTTTTATAATAATGGCGGTAGTGAATATAGACGATTTATTTATAATAGTTGATATACCCAGTAAACTATTGTAATAGTAATATAATATTATCCAGCAAACCCTAACTAAAATTGCAATAATATGACTTCAGTTATAATTTCTCTCAAAAATATAATTATTACATGTTATGCAATTATTATATGTTAAATTACAGTAACGTACTGTTGAGTGGAAAATTGTAAAATTGGGCAGTTATATTATTGTTGTTAGTATTTGCTGGGTAATAATTTTCTATTCAACAATGTAATTGTTACATAATGTGTGTTATATTATACATATTATATATATTATATTATTGAAAGAAAAATTATAATTGATGTAATCTCACGAAGTCCAAAATCAGGATAAAAGACTCTGTTTATATCTGTTTCTGTCAATGTAGATCAATTTTAATCTCAGTGTAATGCTCTTCATTTTTTCTAATTTTTAGAATGAGAAAAAGATGAAAAGTCCGTTGAACCAAAAGATTAGAATTAAACTCTTGTACATTGATAGAAATAGGTATTAGATATCTTTTAAACAGTTTGTCTAAATGTCTGCAAAGATGTCTTTCAGACGTCTTATAAGCTGTCTTATGTCTTGAATTTGGACTCTTGTTTTCTGGGATGTTATTGTTATTTATTAGATATTATTACAAGTATCATATCGAGATCGTGCCAAGATCATATATCGATCGATTACTTCACCTCTGTTACATTAATTATTATCGATGCCGGCTCACGTCAATAACGATTAGCGTGAATATCAATATATCAATTACAGCTAAATATCGTTCTGTCGATCCAACGTGAACCCATTCGTTGACGGTTGCCGTACTGATATAATTACTGATAATATGACATGAATTGAGCTTGTACGTGGAAAAGGGGCGAAAAAGGCATCGATGCCGACGGAGAGGAAACGAGGAGCTCGCGTGGTTTCTCGACAGCCAATCGCACTCGCGGATTGTGGTCCGACATGAGAGCGGTGGTGGGAAATACGACCAGCTGGTCGCGCGGTGCGGGGTGCGGGTGCCGTCACTGCCGCCACTGCCACCGTTGTCACCGTTTGGCTGCGTGATCTGTCTCGAGCCGGGAGACTGGAGAGTGTGAGTTCCGTGTGCATCGTCCATCTCGTCCAGCTCATTAACGCGTGAATGCAACGCGTGGTGTGGCGTGGCGTGATAAAGACACGGGACCGGAATCCTTATCAGAGTTCGTCGGACTTGGCGCGCGAGCCGCGCGGCTGATGAAACGGAGAGAGAGAGAGAGAGAGAGAAAGAGAAATTGGGAGGGGCGAGAGGTACGGCGCCGCTGCCGCTGCAGTTCCTGCCAGTTCCGATCGGCGATGCTCCGTATAAGTGTGATACCACGCTCGTCCAGCTTCATACGACATTTCTTGTGAACGACAATCGTGATTTTCACCCTTGTTCTCATATTTTTCGGAGCGTTTCTCACGCAGAGGTATAAGCGGCGAGTTGCGAATTGATCTGTTTGTTTCTCTCTCTTTCACCCGGCTGTTGCGGTCTGTCATCTTTTTGGAGCTCTCGCAGTCGGCACGCGACCGTTTCTTTTCTCTCTTTCTCTTTCTCTTTCTCACCTGTCCTTAGTGACAGTCAAGTGCGCGTGCACTCGCAGACTACGCTGACGTAGGCACTATGAACTACGGGGACATGCCGAACGTGGATCCTGCCAGGTAAGTTGCGAGATTTCCTCATTTTAATATATCTACTTACTTTTTTGCTCGATGTCGAAACGTGTTTGTCCAATTTCAAGTCTCGTTCCTTTCGTTAGAATCGCATCCCGTCCCGAACCGCAAGTCGCGCGACCACATTTTTGCGAGTACGTGGATACCGCATACCACACGAGTCGAAAATTTGTTTTCGTTCGTATGGCCGCTCACGAAGTCGATTAGTCAATTTTGAAGCAATATGGTCGGGCGAGCTAAATAAAATCGGGCTTGAACATTGCAACATAATCCCGGCCATGTACGATAAGGCCTTGACGAAACTTTTCCACAATAAAGCGATCCGCGCGCAAGAAGCCGCTCGACGAATGATGGATCGCGAAACTTGCGTGCGTTCATAAATGTGCTCCACTTCGAAGCGTTTTACAGTTTACACGAAAGCTGTGGTATTATGTTTAGCTCTTGTTCGCGTTGTTTGATTCCCAAAAATTTTTGCACAAGATAAATACTCTTTAAATTCTTTAGAATGGAATCTATTTCTAGAGAGAGTGGAAATTAAGTTAGTCTTGAAAAAGAGTGGCTCAATTTTCAAACTTTAAGAGTGAGACTCTTTACTCTTTACAATGATAATTCACTCTAAGAGTTTTTTAAAGAATATATATGCAAATATTGAAGAGAAAAAGAGAAAATTCTGAATGCAAAAAATATAAGCTTCTTTTTTTTTTTGCCAAGTGGAAAACATGTTATGCTTTATGCAATGCTTCCGTAGATGTATTAAATATTTTTTTGTATTAGATACTTTCCTCATGATCGTTACAAACTATATTACATTTGTCCGTTTTTCTCATAAGACACATTTTTCAATTAGAATCATATTAAAAAGAAAAAGGTCTCTTTGGTTTTATATTAATATTTATTTGTTAAAATTTGTTTCATTATAAAACAACATATGCTTGTACAAAATATTTGTTTGAATAAAAATTTTATTTCATTCAAGAAATCGCTATTGACAGAAATAACATTATTATTTGAAGTAATATCTTTCACTCAAATAATATATTATTTGGCTACGATGAATACAAATAATGAAATAAATTATTTATTTGAAAATGACATAATATATTGATAGAGGTTGTTTCATGTAAATAATTGTTTTCTTAGAATAATCATTACATTTTTTGGTCGAAATTACGAAAATAATGGCTTATACGTATAACATGAACAATGAAATTAAACGAGCAGCATTATGTGCTATATTAATTATGTTTGTGCCGTATAGT
This sequence comes from Atta cephalotes, assembly GCF_000143395.1. NCBI lineage: Eukaryota > Metazoa > Arthropoda > Insecta > Hymenoptera > Formicidae > Atta > Atta cephalotes. The sequence continues at coordinate 3,287,089 of NW_012130074.1, forward strand.
TTCATCACGCGAATGCCAAAGCTAGACATTGTCTGTTCAAATAAATAAATAATGTATTTAAGACAAAGATATACATTGTTTCAAATTCAAACAATTGCACTTATTGATTCAAACATTAGTTTGTTTAGATTATTCTAAATAACAAATTTATTTGGATACAATAAAATTTATTAAATCCAAAAAAATTTTTTTCTCTGTGTTTTCACACAAATAAAATTACCAGCAATACTATTTTTAAGGTAAAACTTCGTATCATTAATTAAAATTGTATATTTATAAAATTATATTAATCAGAATTGTCAATAAAAATTATGTTCTAGGAATTTTATTTTATTAAACATCTACATTTAATGCTTAAAATAATTATATCACTTTTTTCCGTCTCCGGATTTATTATTGTTTTTTAAAATGTAAATATATATCTTGTGTGATTTTTCAAATATAATAATTCTATATATAAACAAATTAAGCAATAAGTCGTAAACGTATTGGATTTGCTACTGTTTACGACTTTACAGTCTCTACTGTGCTTAGCTTAATTAATTATTAATTTGTAATTATTGCTTGCTGTTTATGTTTTACTGTTTAAGTTTCTTTGTGTACCATCATCCTTAATTGATTGCAGGACAAAGAGGTTTTGAATCTCTTCTATAGCCAATTAACTAAAAAATTTGTTTAAAAAAACAAAAGTTATTTAAAAAACGACAAGAACGTACAAATGTGATCATTAGTCTCAAACCTTATTTACAATGTGCTCTTTGTTTCCTGTTTCTTGCTTTTTGTCTCTTTTTTTTGGGCAAAAAGATAAGAAACAAAAGCAGAAATAGGAAACAAAGAGCACATTGTAGATTATGCTTGAGGATAATATTGTTGTACGCATTAATGCGATCACAAGATGAAAGAATAACAAAAATCCCAGAGGAGGAATGTGTATTTCGTTACACATGTATTTCGTGTTTATAGTTTCTCTAGTCAGATAACTAGTAATAGATAACAGTACCAGCCGCACAGGTAAAATATGACGAATGTCGAAACTGTAGTTTGTATGAAGTACAGTGCACGCCAAGTCGGACAGCTCATACACTTGTAACTGTGCAATAATTATACATTCGCTGTCATTAATGACTAGGAATTTCCTAATCGAATGCGCCGTGTTTGTATTCAGACTCAAATATTTTTCAGAGTTCTCTGTATATGTGGAAGATTATAATAAATTTGAGATGAATAATGTTTTTTAATTATACATACAGATGCAAATATTACATTATGAAAAGTGAGTATAGCTTTACTGCCTTTAACTATAAGAATTAATAAGGCGCGTATATTCCAACACTCATAAGTATATTTCATTAATTTAATAATAAAAGTGATATAGAACCCAACGGAACTTGAATTATAAACTGGTTTCGCACGTAGCATTAAAACATTATCTGTATGATTTATGAATAAGCATGTATTTTCCATATTAAAAGCATATATTTTCCATACTAAAGTCCGATATTTTTAGTGTGTTTTTTCTTAATAATATTTACATTTTCAACACAATTAAGTAATAGCGAACAGCAATGTTCTTTTCCAAAATCTTTTCTTTGAAATTTATGTGAATAATAAATTTTATATAATTTACCAATTTGAATATTTTTTATGTAAAAAATAATAATAAATCAAATTTTATAAAAAAAAGTAATTAATATGTATATGAACTTCTTACTCCTCCAGTTTTTATTGATTTTTTAAAATTGATTTTTTTTAATTTATAATAAATCTAAATTGGTTTTAGTTAGAATTCGTGCCTTATTAATTATATCTCGAAATTGTATAGGAAAATATGATTTTATGAGCAAGAAATTATAAGGCCTTTTATTAATTATTTATCAAAAATATGTATTGTTAGATACATATATATATGTATAATTAGGTGTATACTAATATATATATATATTTAATTTATAGAAATTAACTATTATAATTTTAATATATATGAAATGGCTCCTTTTGCCAACAAATCGATTGCCTTTTATCATTTGCCTACATCACTTCTGCTTACAGTTTGTTTAGGCAAAATTATTGCCTACAGCTCAATTGTTTACAAATATTTTTGTACAAATTAAAATTTCAGAAATGAAGTCACATTTACCTAGATGTACTATTGTCTACATGTGTTATTGCCTACCCTACAAGTATTATTGTCTTCTATCTAGCTTGATTGCGCACAAATATAAAATTAAAGTTAAGTAAGAAAATAATTTGTATTTTCATAGCAAGGTTTTATGTAAAGAGAATTCGTGTTTTTAAAGCAGAAAATTTGTGTTTAAAAACAGAATTTCTATTTTTAAAACAGAGAATAATACATGTAGGCAAGTTGTAGGCAATAATACATGTAGGCAACTTAATTTCTAACATTTTTATTTGTCTGCAAAAGTGCATGTAGGCAATCGAGGTAATAATTTTTGCACAAAACGAAACTGTCGGCAAAAGTGATGTAAGCAAACGGCGATCCCCCTGCCATTCATATATGTATATATGTATTTATATCATTATTATATTTAATTAATATATCTGAAAAAATATACATGTATATATTAATTTTTTACAATATCAATTATGCATTACTTACTATTTTTACTTGTTTTTAATGATTATTATAATCTTTTTTGTATAATAATATATATATAAATTATTAATTAAAAAAAATATATATATAATATTAAATACTTATTAATAATATTAATATACTGTTTTATTATATATATATCTAAAATATATATCTAAAAAAAGTATATTGCATTTGCTAAAACAAAATTAAAAACGATTAAAGTAAAAAAAACACAAAATATAATAAAAGAAGTTAAACAATTAAAAAACGTTACATGAATATTAAAAAATGATAATAAATTTTTATATAAATATATATATTTTGTATAATTATGATATATATATATATAATTAGTAGTTACACATATGCATTAATTGTGAAAGGTATACTACGTATGTATACATTTCGCAATTTTATTATTCAGAAATTATTTCTCACGGATATGATTGCGATCTGTTAAAAAAAATTGAATACAAAAGCAATGATTGGCGAAAGAAGCGGTCACGTGCGCATCGAGGCGCAAAGTAGCACTCGAAGAAGTGAATTTGGAAAGAATTACCGGCGCAATTTTACGCGAAGCACGTCCCGCCTTTCGGTCTTGGTCATCATCTGTAGAAAGTCTGGCATTAGTTGTGACTTTACCCGTGACACCATTGCCGCGACTTTGCTATCACTGCGAAATTTTCTTATACTAGCGAAACTAAATAATGCATTGAACATACATTAATTTTTTACGAGTGTAAGTTTATTTAGCGCTCATTGTCAGAAATATTTATTCATCGATCAGAGCTAATCATAATGATACCTATACGATTAATACTAAAGAATCTGATCAGAGTCTGATCAAAGTCTGATTAAAAAATTCCTTTTGATCATATTGCACGTGTCGAGCAGAATATTATAACAGCATTTCTGGAGTTTATTGAATATCATATAATAATCACGCGATAAAATTCTACTTAACATCTTCATGAAAATTGACATACGATTTATAGAAATCATATAATCTTATAGACAAGTCTTTAATTGTTTTCAAATTTCGAGCAAATTGTACACTAAAAACATTTTTATTTGATTTATATTATTTAATTAATTTTATTTCAAAAAAATTTACTAAATTTTTAATAAATATTTATTTGAATATTAACTAATTAAATATTTACTAAATGTAAATATATATTTAATACAAGAACTATTAATTTGAATTTAAATATCATTTTTCTTATTATAAATATTTCTTTATTGGAAATAAATGTTTCATTAATACTATTATACAAATATTTATTAATATATGTAATAATTTTAAAATATAATAATAATTTTTTTAAATTATTAATTTTTAAATTATAAAATAATAAAAATATAAAATAATAAATATACATACATATGTTTTTTTTGCATATTTAATCCGTATTTTTAATCTATGATATATTTAATTTATTATGCTTTTCTGTTCACTGTATATGGCATTGTGAAACAAAACGTGGCATTTATATCTGTTTTTATATCTGTCAATCTATATTATTTTCTTAATCTTATAGATATGAGCGTAAAAGTTTTACACTTATATAGATAGTATAAACGTGTTTTGATATATACTTTAAAACTTCTCGGTAATACATACATATGGAGCATCATTTATACACTAATTTGTTGCCGTTATAATTTGGCGATCGAAGTTATTATAAATACGTAAGAGCTTGTAAAATTATGATTTTCTTGAAATTTTTTAAATGAATTTGTCAAAAGAAAAAGTTTTTATATACAATAATTTTTTTATATACAATTTTTTTATATACCATAATTTTGCAATGTAATTCCATAATACATAATAAAAAATTCCTTAAAAGTAACATATAAATAAGTTTTTAAATTTTTAAATGTTAAAATGATATTATGAATCGCACACATGTAATCATAAAAATACAAATAAATGTCATCACAAACTATAGAAATCAAAACCTTAAATGATCTAGCTAGATCTTAAATGCTTGTATGATTCTTGTGAATCTATATATTACGTATATATTCTTAGAAACGCGCATCGAAATGATTTTTCGGTCTTGAAACGCTCTAACTTAAAACTCTACGAAACTACCGCAGTAATATCGCGAATTAAAATGACAATTTAACAAATTTTTGACAATTTAACATTTAAATGAATATTTTTTAAATATTTGTTAAATGATTTTGAAACAGAAGAGTAATTAATTTAATGCACATTTTAATTTGATATTAATTTTAACTTTTAAGCTATTATTGCTTTCATGAACTTTGCCATATTTTATAAAAGTTTTCTTTTTGCTCTTCTATTTCTTTTTGCTATGACAGAAAATATGATAGAAGATATGTTTTTAGATAATAATTTTGGGACATGTGCAATGAATGAATTAAATGCTTTTTAATATTGCATCGATTGAATACCGTTTTTTCTTTTTTATTCATTAAGTTTGCTGTTAATTATAACATAGGCACTTGTCATATTATACGATAAAACTCGCACAGTAGAGCGGATCAAACTGAATTGAAAAGTCCTCTACCATTTTACAATTTTCGCAATAGTTAACAAGATATTAATGACTAAAAATCGCTGAATATTGATTTTCAATAATTTTTTACTCAAGTATTATCAACTTTACAGAAAAACAGCAAGTAATAAAAACTGTTTACTTTCTTCTCGTAGAATTCTTCTCTGAGAATTTATTTCAGAAATTTTTACTTTCTCATGTTGGAAAAATAGTTGCTAATAAAAAATTACAGTATAAATACTAAAAAGTTGATAAAAAATTCTGAAAAATTTTTTAGAACTCTGAGAAGAAAACAATTTTTGTCTCTTGCTGTTTTTTTGTAAAAGTAATAGTATTTGAGTAAAAAATTATTACATATGAAACCAAAAAAAATTTGATGATTGAAAACCAATATTTGATGATTTTTAGTAATTGATATCTTGTTAATTATTGCGAAAATTGCAAAATAATAGAGGACTTAATTTAGTCCACTTTATCCCTATACGCGAATTTTATTATCTTATTATATTTTATTATTTTATTTATCAAGCATCTTATATATACCGCCATTAATAAAAAAACGTAGACGGTTTTCCTTGTGTCTTAAATTTTAAATTTAGTGGTTATAAAAATTTCATTGTCAGCTTTGGAAAGGTCAAATAATCATTGTGTTTTAGCGAACTTGAAATACCAATGTCATTCACCACTTCTAATATAAATATCATTATCATACTGGCACTTACCGTAACGCCTACTCCCAACGCTTGTTATCCATTATAATTTTAATTTTTAATGGCATTAAGTACCTTGAAAAGTTTTACCATTTTCACTATTGATATTTTTTTAATGACTACACGTTATAAATGTGACTTCAGAAGAATATAAAATATTTCAAAGAAATATAATTTCATTAGTTTATCATATCTTGATTGAAACATATTCTTATCAAGTTTTATCAACAATCGTTATCAATGTTCTTGAGAATTATTTTTAATATATTATAAATATATATGTATATATTAGAATATGTAATAAATGTATAAATGATCCTTTATTATTATACACACCATACATACACACACACACACACACACT
>NW_012130074.1:3293306-3307456 GCF_000143395.1 Atta cephalotes
TGTCATATATTATATATTACATATATAAATAATAATTATATAAATTAAATATATTCTATAATTTAATAAGAGTGATTGTAAATTACATTGCTTTACAGCGATTCTCAGAATTAAAGCAAATTTTGTATAATTATGCAAAATCGATTTAGATGGACAAAATTACATACATAATTACACTTTATCATAAAAAGTTTTACATGATTTCTATTTGTGCATATTATAAGATTCGAAATGGAACATTTTTCATTTCAACATAAAACAATAAATTTAAATCTAAATAAATATCTGAATTTATGTTATTGTTAAAATAAATTAAATTTATTTTCATATAAGTTTTAAACAAAAGATTTTTTGAATGCAATTATATGTATTTGATTTATTATGAAGAAATAAGTTTAAAGGATATCCGATATTTCTTAACAGAAAAATTCATACAATACATGAAGAAAAATTTACATATGTTTTATATTGAGAGTAACGTTCAATTCTTGGTTTTTATTTTCTGCTGATTGTCATTTTTTATGAACTTCCAGGTTGATTCTGTAATAGAAATTCTTTAATAGATTAAAAAAAAATTGAAAGAATGGTGATGCCATAATAATACAAGGAAGAGAAATTCCTTTCTTATAATTTATTTGTTAGACTGCACAATCACTTCTAGATTCGCTTGTGTAATTATGTTCGTTATATAATGCAAAGAGTTCCAATGAAGAGGCACTTTTGCTGACATATATCATGAATTGTTGAGCGATTTTTATGTTCTTTGCATATTTTATTATGATGACCAAAGTTCAATTACATTCTTTACATCTTTTTATTTGCGGTTAGCTCATTATAGATATAAGCGTAAAAAGCAAATACTTCTTGACAAGAGGAAGACAATTAATATATGATACTTCTACAAAAGGACTTAAAAAAAAGTTTCTTTTATAGTTCCTTTATATTTGATTACAAGATTAAACTTTATTACAGAATTCCATATACGAATTCCTCGTTTACTATTCCTTTATAGCACAGATCATTTCAATAATGTAGCAACATTACAACGTTCTAATAATATCACAGTAACATTATAAATGTTACAGTAATGTTACTATGCAAGCTTCTGTGCTATTTAGATTATGAAAAGTGTAAATTAAATTAAAGTGAAAGAAAATTTTTTTTCTATTTTGCATATAACTTTTGTATCTAAGATCTTGAAATATTTCGAGCAACTACTAAATGTTGTGCTGTGAAATGTTGATTATAAATTGTAAAATTAAGAAAAGAACATTTTCTGTGTTTTAAATATTTGTGTTTTCCTTTAATTATTGTAAATACTATACACGATCTATTTATAGAATAAACGATTTTGGTTCGTTTCCGCATTTTATCAAGAAAAGAGCTTGAATTTGAATAAAAGATTATATACAAGTCAAAATCAGTGAATTCTATTTACAGGATTTGCAATTACAAAGCTATTCAGACATGAATAGATAAAACTTTTTTTTATGCATATTTGCAGAATATTTATAGAAACATAAATGAATATTTATAAAGTCATTTAATATAATTTTCTATAATACTTATATTTTATTTTTATATTTGTATTCATAATTTTGCAAGTTTATGCACGGAAAGAATTTTCTTTTAAAATTTATCTAGAAAATATGAAAATATACAAGTTATGATACAATACAATGTTTTAAGATTTTCCTTCACTTTCCTGTACTTCAATAAAATTAATCAACTTATTTTATATTTTATTATAATTTTATTAATGAATAAGAGAGATTTACATAAAATTCTTTATTGAATACAATGTCGTCATAACTACTATTTTCAGGGTAAATTCTAAGAAAAAATTTTCTCCATGTGCATTATGCATATGCATTATGAATTCCAAAATTTTTAAAAATATGTTTGATTTAAAGATTTATGCAAATATTATAAATACTTACCAAGATAACGATTATCTATTTTTAGATAATCGTTTTTTGTAATATATATTTTATCAGAAAAAAAGATTCTCTTACCTAATTGAAAACACGCTATGAGAGATATTTTTTCAATTTTTTGATAACTGAGTTCGCATTAACTGGATTGCAAAAAGTGTTTATCGAAAAATGATCATGCGGATATTTTGCAAGTACTCGCGATTAGATTTGTTAATATCGAATAAAAATATAAATATATTGAGATATTTAAAAATTATTTATATTTATCCTGAATGAATTATATCGAATAATGTATGCATAAGTTTTTCAAAAATTAAATAAAATTATAATACAATCTCAATTTTTTTATGATAAAGCGGGAAGTACTCTTGCATAACGCATAACACGATGTATAAGAAAATGAATCAATCAAAGTCTTTTGTTTCTTTTTTCTATGAAATAAAGAACTTTGATTGGTTGGAATTTCTTATGTCTTATGTAAAAGTCTGTATTCTGCGCTTAAAGCTTAAATAAAAAAATCATCTTTAATATTTTATTATATTCATATATATATGTTTATAAATATTTACTTTTATCGTTCTGATTAATCAAATATCATGCAATCTCAATATGGCAACTTTTATATGAAACACTTTACTAGTCGATTTTTTATGTACGGTACAGCTAGGCAAGTTTTGATTAGACTTTCAAAGAAGAAAGTTTTGAAAATTAAAAATATTTATGAAAATAAAGATTAAATATGAATATTCAAAAAAATATCTAGTCGATATTTTATTCATAATTTTTTATTCGATGTTTTTATATTGAGCTGTAAAAAATATTGAATATTTGATATTATCGAATAGTGATAAATCTCTATTCGCGATTGCATCTTAAATATCATAATATATTTTTATATCCACAACTTAGTGAAATCGCATGATATATAAAAGGTATTAAGAATTACATAAGAAAGTATTACATAAGAAATTACTGTCTTATCAGATTTATGAAATATGAGCATCATTCACAAGGATTGACGATAATTTGTTCCAAGAGTGGCACGTGCCTTAATTAATCGATTGATAGCTTGATTCAGTGATTGATATTACTATTAATATTCGTCCATCAAATATCTCTCATGAAACCGTTAGAGCGATGCGTGTCCGTCACGTGAGCATTATATGTATCGATAAAGTTACAACTGAGAACTAATTGCTTTTAAGTGCTGATTCTTTATGAGTATCAGAAGGTTATCCCGACGAGATAGTTCACTGACCTGATATAAGTATCGAGAGTGATAGTTCGTTTAGAGTGTTCATCAGTGAGGCATGTAATTGTATGATGTAGATTAAGGGCATTTTTTTCTGCATATTATAATTGCAAGCATCTTGATTAAGAAAATTCCTGCGGTTAATTTAATTTTTAAGATAAACGAACAAAAAACGTTCGTGAGGAAATGCAAAACTGATCTGAATAATTTATATATTTTTATTTCTTTCCTTAAATTATTTTTAAAACTTTAATGTTTTATTTTTAATAGAAGGTTCTGTTGTTTCTTTATATGTTAATAAATTAATAATTATTGCCGTAATGATAATTTGTGAGTCATAAATCATGAATAAAGCACGATCATTCGAACTTCGTGAAAAAGCGAGGAGATATTTTTAATTTCTTAATTTGATTTTCTGGAAAATGAGACGTTTGCGAAAAATAATTTATTCTATTATTCCATATATATTTTGAAAGGAAGAATTATTTTTTATTATATTACGCTTTTAAAATCTATGAAAAAATAGGATATTTTATCGATATCGACACAAAATCATTCAAATAACAGCGTTATAAATAAAGTGTATAAGTTTAAATCCGCTGTAGGGTGGCATTAGTGAGCGTACAAAGCTACTCTGGGCATACAACACACTTTTTTTTATGTGTTTGACATCTGTCAACATTAATCAGTGCACATCAGCAATTTTATACAACAACATACATTTTTTCTTTCATAATCATGTCTAGCTTTTTTACTAAAAAAAAAGCATATGCGGGAAGCTTTGCTTTTCTGTTTCAATTTGAAGAAGTCAGCTGCCGAATCGCATCGAATGCTTGTGGAGGCCTATGGCGACAATGCTTTCGGAAACAACGTGCAGAGATTGGTTTCGCCGGTTCAATGACGACAATTTTGATCTGAGTGACAAGAAGCGTGAAAATCGGCCCAGGAAGGTTGAGGACTGTCAATTGCAGGCTCTTTTGGACGAGGACGATACCCAATCGCAAAAAATGCTTGCCGAGCAATTTCTCAAACAGCCATTTCCATGCGGCTACATGCTATGGGGAAGGTTCAAAAGATCGGAAAATGGGTGCCGCATCATCATGAACTGAACGATAGGCAGATGGAGCGACGCCAAAACACATGCCAAATTCTACTTGCCAGACAAAAAAGAAAGTCGTTCCTGCATCGGATTGTGACAGGTGATGAAAAGTGGATCTATTTTCAGAATCCTAAACACAAGAAATCTTGGGTTGATCCCGCCCAACCATCAACATCTTCCTCAAGATCAAATCGCTTCGGACGGAAGATGATGCTGTGCGTTTAGTGGGATCAGGAGGGGTGTCATCTATTACGAGCTATTAAAACCTGGTGAAACTGTTAATGCTCATCGCTACCACCAACAACTGATCAAATTGCACCGTGCTCTGCGTGAAAAAAGGCCGCATTATCGGAAAAGACATGACAAGCTGATTTTTCTCCACGACAACGCACCATCGCACACGTCAATAATGGTCCAAAACTACTTGGGGACACTCAACTGGGAAGTGCTACTCCATCCCGCTTACTCACCAGACCTGGCACCTTCTGACTATCACCTGTTTTCATCGATGGGCCACGCGCTCGCTGAGCGGCATTTCGATTCTTATGAAAACATCCGAAAATGGCTTGATGAGTGGTTTCGAAAGATGAGGAATTTTTTTGGCGTGGTATACACAAATTGCCCGAAAGATAGGAAAAGTGTATAGTTAGCGAGGGCAAGTACTTTGAATAAATTTGTTTTTGCTTCCTAGGAAAAAAAAATATGGTTTTCTGACTAAAAACAGCGGTTTTAAGCTTATATAATTGGTATAATTAAATATGATATCGATAAAAACAAAATGCAAATTACAAAGTACAAATTTCTTTCATTTTCTATAATATATAATTTTCTTCGATATGTGTACACATTCAATTGTTAATGAGATTGGTTTCTTATATGTTGGATGTGCTTTTTCTCATTTTCAATATTATGAACTTTTTGATCAATATAATTATGCTATGTATCATATAATGATTATACAGTATTTAACAATTAAGTAATAATAAATATTAACAATAATAAATAATATTAGCAGCATAATTAATATGTTTATTATCTAATGGAAATTACTGCTCGCATAAACAAATTTTCCTATTTGCTATAAAAAATTGTGTTTTTTTATATTATTGATGACAAACAAGAATATAGAATGTACATTATAAATTTTTTATTTGTATTATTATATGATTACATCTTATTTTTATATTTATATAATTATAATATATAATTATATAATTATATAATTATATAATTATAATTATATAATTATTTTATATTTTATAATTACATCGTGATAAAATAAAATAATAGATCAGAAATAAATGTTTGCAACACAATTATTTCTAATCGTGCTCTCTCAAATTACAAAAAATATGTTTACGCAATTATAATTTTTTACACTAAAAGCTAACCTTGTGAGGAATGGATGATCATTTTTAATGATCGATTTTGCAGTAACATTTTTTCTTAGAATTTTTTCTTAGAATTTATCTTGAAAATATGGTAATCATAGGACAATATAGTATTTCGAAGAATTTTATGTAAATCTCTCTTATTCACTAATAAAATATAAAATAAGTTAATTTTACTGAATTGGATGAAATCTCTAAAACATTGTATTGTATTACAACTACTAAATTTTTAGAATAAATTTTAAGAAAAAATTCTTTCCATATACAAAACTTTATCGAAATATGAGAAAAATGAAATGAATTTGTGATGATCACGATTACTATTTCTCCAATTTTTAGTCGAAAACCTGTTTTTTTTAGTGAATTTCCGGGTACTCAGGTAAAAAATCTGCGAATAACTCGACCTTCAAGAGAATAGTGGAATTTCAAGAGGATCATTGATTTTCCGTCGAACACTAGACAAAAGATAACTTGTGATGATTTTTTCTTACGAGAAATTGTACAATTGAAAAAAATTCCTGTGAAATAAAATGTATTTCATATATTGTGAAAAATTCCGAATTTGTGACCGAAATATGTATAAGGATCGTTTGAAAAATTTTAAGTCTCAATATGAAAATAGTATTATTCGTCAAAACTCATTCTGGTACTACAATCATACATGTTTTGAAAGATATCTGTGAAAATTGTAGCCATTTTGAACGCCATTTTGAAATTCAGTTGTTATTTGACAGTGATTTGTGCCAGTCGATTTTTGTTTGATGAAAAATCTCTCTATCCTTCGAGCCAAATTTTACCTAGGAAAAAGTCATTAGGAGTTAGATCTGGTGAATACAATGAAATACAATTGATACAAAATGATCAATCAATTTGAATCGCAATTCATAAATTTTATCATCACATCACCGATATTCGACTTTTTTCATTTTTACAAAAACATTGACATGAATTGGCACAAATGACTGTCAAACAACAATTAAGCATTCAAAATGGCTACAATTTTCGCAAGTATCATTCAAAACATGTAGTACCAGAATGGATTTGACGAGTAATGCTATTATTATATTGAGGCTCAAAACTTTTCAAACGACCCTCATACCTTTTAAAATTAAATTCCTTAAATATTTTAAATGTAAAAATTTATTGGGCTAACAGCTGTCGATCTGAATTGCTAAAAGGATGTAATATCGCGTAAAATGAAGATATTTGGGTCGTTACGAAAGTGAACAATGAATCATCACAAGTTCCTCGATATATCAACGTGCAAATTTTTTTTTCAGCGATACACAATTAAATCTAAAATCGGAAATGGTAATGGCATGCAACACTCGTTTGGAGAATCATTAGTACTCTCTATACATCCGGTCAGTTGTTCGAATAGTAATCACGCGCTATATCCATGTTCATGAATTGCATGTTCGATTTCTCCTTTCTTATTCCCATGCATCATTATCATGCATTATTACTGGTTAAATATATCACGAAATGTTTGTCACGAAAAATTACGTGCTATCTTTGTCATTGGATGACTTCTCCGATAACATGCGAACTCTTCTAGAATGTTTTTTTACGATTGTTTGTGCACAGCCAGCGATAATTAAAATGCGCGGGATAGACATTCGAGATCTTCAGAAGCAAAGCTAGATAGTAGAGTCGAGGATCAATGATTCATACATTGTCATATTTTTATCTGAATTCAATGCGCTAAAAATATACTTATACACTTGTCATGAGCTTTACAGCAGAATCATTGCTACGAGTTCACTTTTACTATTAAACTGGTGTATATAAACTGTATGTATAAACTATATATAAACTAGTGTATATAAACTTTGTATATAAATTGGTGTATATAAACTATGTTATACACTGAGAAAAAAAAGCTGCTGTTTCGAAAAAATATTAATTTTTTCAATTATATGTAACGATCATGGGCTGTCAAGCAAACATTTGTTAATTCAAACATTGATTAATTTACGTATATTTAATTTAAATATATAAATACTTGAACTAAATAATCACAACGAACAAAATGTTAAATAATCATTACGAATTAAACGCATTTAGTCAAATTAATAACTTTTTTTGTTATGTTACAGGAATTTTTTATATGAAGGAAAATAATTTTAATTTCTCTTTAATAGAACTTTATTTTAAGACTTTCGATAAGACGATCAATTTTTTATGAAACTGCTATACTAAATCGCCTAACAATAATAACAAATCGCTAATCAGTTCGCGCATATTTCTACATCAATGAATAAATTATCTATTAAACTTATTAAATTATTTATTAAACTTTTTATTAATTAATATAGTCAATTGATAAAAGAAAGAGATTTTTAAAATGCTAATCAAATAGTATTTATTATTTTTTTTAATTAAGTCAATATCTGTACAGCTCTTCTTTCACAATAGTATCATCTCCCGCATCGAATTGCGAGAAGTGATAACTTTGTATTTGTGTTTGAATGATATATAGCAATGCGATCTTAATAAGATTAACTTACTTAACTGTTTTTGTGCAAAGCATTGTATTTCAAAAATTATTTTTATCTTCTTAATGTTATAACTTGCAAAGCAAAATTTTTGTAAATTTATGCATACTAAACGTTCTATTACACAATTTCAATTATTATCTGAAGAATTTCTGTTATTATCTGAAGATACTTTTTAAATAAGACTGAAATAGATCAATTATATAAATAAAAAAATAATTATTCGTTATAAAGCTATATAAGCAGAAAAATAAAGAACACAATTTTGTAAGTAAAAACGGATATTTACGTCAAAATTTGAATGTGTATTTGAATTTTTTTGCATCGTCAAACCAAGCAGCAAAAAGATTTTCTCTTTTTCTCGTCTTTGACGAGACATGCATATTGTACATATACTAGATATTCATATACTAGACTATGAAAACAATAAGAAATTATATAAATTATATATTTAATCGCATAATATAAGAGCATAAATAATGAGTCTGCTAAAAAAGTTTTAAGACTCTTAGCATTTTTGGAATTTGAAAATTCGGTAAGGGTAATATTATGAAAATAAAAATCACAAATTTAGAGGACATTTTCAGCACAATACTGCTTTTATTGTATGCTTATATGAAATGTTTTCTTTGTGTCTAGATAAGATTCAAGTTCATAATATATATTATGGAAGATAAGTAAATTTATTATTTAATTATTTACATTTTTTGTTTATTTTATAAATTTATTTTTATAAAATATCATTTGAAATTAAATATTATTTTCTTATTACATATTTTAAGTACTCTTTTTTCTTTATTTGATGTTAATATTTGATCATTAATTAAAAATATGTAATAATTACTATTATGGATTAAAAAAATACAAATAGCACAAGTTCTCCAAAAAAGACCTATAAAATAGACTTAAAAAAAAAGTAATTTTTTATTTAAATATTTATATTTTACATTTTAGCAGACCTGAATTTGTGAATCTTATAATTACATTTTACGATGTCTAACATTCTATTGAAAGAAAAAATTTATTGAAAAATATATTTATTATATTTTTATGAAAATTATGAAATAATGTAAGAAATAGTTTCAATTTATTATAAAAATCAACATATCGATACTAAAGAAACAATATTTATTTTTAAATAATTAATGTCTTGTGTTATGATAATAAAAATTGATTATATGATTATTGATATTTGTACATCTTATTGTGTTCGATTTTGTATCTATAAGTATAGATTTTTACGAGAATCTATTTGATTTACTTATTCTATACGGGATTTGAATCTTTTCATAAATGTATGTACCAAGCATGCGTAATCTTTTGATATACATTATTCAAGATATGTCATATTTTACATGGTCATCAGTGTAAATATGGACATTATTATACAGATTTTTCCTCGTATAGGATTTCATTTTTTACTATATATCATTTTCTTTGTGTTAATCAATTTATATGCATCGCTTTGATATAATAAGATAACTTATAAGAACAGATAAGATAACTTATGGTCTACCTAAGCTTTGGGATTCTTTCTAATTTTTTATTAAACCCAAAATTGAAAATTGATGGCATTTACAAAATATTTTTAAAAAATTTAAAAAATGTAAGACTTTTTCAAATATCTATAAATGCAGTAAAGATTTTAAGAAGAGGTAGCATTTAGATTTTAAGTCATTGAGTACATATCTAATAATATATCTAATATGACCTAAATATGTTTCCCTTTTTTTGCCAAAAATATTAAAAAAAATGAAAAATAAAATGATCCAATGTTATTTTTTATATATATAATTTTATATATAAAATTATAAGTTTATTAACACATTGAGACATATTTATTGACATGTATACACAAAAAAAATACACAAAGAATTATTTTCTAAACAATTGATTATAATTTACTTTTTATTTACTTATTTACTTTTTTCCTTTTTTTAATGTTTAGCAAATGGATTAGAATTTACAGTCTAAAATAACAAAAGTATCAAAAACATTATAATCGATATGTGTACTCAGTGTGTCTAGGCCATATTGATTTTTGATTTTATAAAGAGTTTCTTCTTTTTGGTTATAAAGAAAACGTTATAACGACGAAAATAAATTAAATATAGTGTTATAAAAATAGATAGAACTATAATAAAATCGGAAATTAATAGCCATCTCTCAATAATTATAGAAAGCAATTATCTGCGAAATATTACATCATGATCACGAAGTTCTGCACTTTGTTTATCTGACAATGAACAGAATGAATAAATTGAGCAATAAATTACAGATATAATCGAGTCAGACAGACAGACTGTATAAATTATTAATGAATCTATCTATTGAATTCATCGTGTAATTACTCACAAGTAGTACGGCATATTCGATTATCTTATTATCGCACTGATCTTCTGGAATCATGTCTAGCACGCAGAAATATAAATCAAAAGTCATTCAATCTCATATTATATGAGATTTGTTTGATAAATTCCACAATTAAACATTTTGCGATAATAATTCTGAAAAGTTTTTTAAAATTAATAAATATTTTCACTAATTTTATTTTTGTAAAAATTTTATTTTTTAAGAGAAACATTTATCTAAAAATTGTTTATAAATTTTTTTATCTACAAATTATAAAAAAATATTTGATGACGAATATCTCCATCACATATTGCGTTTCAGATACATATAATTGGTGATAGAAAAGACTATCAATGTTATGTCAGGCTGATAATAAAACGATAAATGCGATATTCGATGAGAACACAACAAATATGACTTGTATATTTCAGACCATAGATTCTAATTTACTTGCTCAGTCGTGAAGATAATAGATTAATAGATAAATACATAAATACATTTTGAAAAATAGTTCTATACTCTTTTCTATACTCTTATATGTAATAAATGTGTCAATCTAAGTATTAATATATTATACTTATAATCTTATATAAGTATAACATGAGTTAGTAATCCGAAATGAAATCAGAAAATTTCCATGGATAAACATGGCGCAAGTCAGAGATTCAATGATTCAGAACTTCTCTATTATAAATATTTTGATTAAGATATTAAAGAATTATTTGAAAAACTGTAAATGTATGTTCTATTTATGTATCGAAATCCTTTGTTTACTTATTTGATTTTGATCGAGTAACTTCAATATCACCTAAGTATGTTATGTAACGCATAACATTTCCGTTTTACACAAATATATGTAAAATTGAAACTCGGAATTATTGAATTTTATTATTGCTCTTTATCTATGATTCTTATTTCTCTTGTTATTCCGTGAATAATTTTGTGTGTAAATAATTTTAAGCTTTTATCTTATTTTGCGAACAAAATTTATATTAATAAATTCGACGTTCTGTTGTGCGCATTTCATGTTTTTTACTTATGTAAAGTAGTATAATAGAATAAGTTTAAATATCTGCATTTTATAAATAATTTTTTATAGAGAATGATCGAAGTTATATAATTGAAAACCCACTCGTATGTATGTTATTAAAAATTTAAATCTTATACATTTTAATTTATAATGGTTTATATCCTGCACATATATAATTATATACGTATATAAACCAAGAAGACTACGTCATAAGACAAATAAACTACAGATACGATAGAATATTAATAACGGAAAAAATTGTTAATATATATATACATGTACATATCTAAACATGCGAATTCTATACAATGACAATTAACTTAATTATTTATGTAATAAGTCTGAAACTGTTATAATCTCGATATTAAGATCTTGGATGTATTCTTGAAATCTTGGATTTATGAATTTATTCAAAATACATTTATTAAAATGATTTACTTACGTAGCAATGTAATATTATTTAAGGGCATACTTCTAGTAATACGATGCTATAGAAATTATACAATAAAATTTGAAATATTATAACTGTGTTGAAAATCTCATGCACAAAATTTAATATAATATTTACTACAGATTTTTTGCATGTATAATATATTTATAATAGTAAAAATTTTTTAAATATTAGAAATCATGAGAACACATTTTGACAAATATTAAAATTTCGAGCAATGTTAAAGTTTATAATTCAATTATGTGAATATTTTATTTATCTAAATATTTTAATACTGATTAATTTAACAATATTATATATGTATATATATATATGTGTGTGTGTGTGTGTGTGTGTGTATATATACATATATAGGGTGTTCGATAAGTAACGATACAACTTACAGGAGCAGAATGGATTAAACTGAAAAGAAAAATCCTCTATCATTTTACAATTTTCGCAATAGTAAACAAGATAATTACTAAAAATTGTCGAAAATTAATTTTCAATAATTTTTTATTCAAATACTTAACTTTACAGAAAAATTGTAAGAGACAAAAATTGTTTATTTTCTTCTCATATCTACAAAGTATGTGATTAAAAAATAAAATTTAATCAATTCTTTTCAATTGTTTATTCGATTGCTTATTCGATTACAGAAAAGTTTAAAAGTAAATAGCGTTCAAACTAATTTTATACACTTAGTAAATAATAAACAATTTGAATAATCAAATTTAATAATTTTTTTAGTTGAATTTTTTAACTATTATTTTAATTAAATTAACAACATATTGTATAGAAGCAGTGACTTTTACAACCTAGAATGATGAAAAATGATTTATTATTATATAATAATTTGGCATTATATAATCATATATATAATAATTTGGCACGAAATTAACAGTGAATATATGAATGAAATACTAAATAGAAATATTTTTATTAATGAAGTATCTTTACATTAATTATATAATGAGTCTTAAATATTAAAAACATAGGAATAAATGGCATTGTTGGGTTATAGCCATAATAAATGCATTTTAATTTGTGATTTAACGGATATTTTGACATGACATCGCGAATACAGAGGAGAAATTTGCATTGATTAATCTATACACAAGTCGATATTAACTTCAATTAGTATTTCTTGACATCGATCGTAAATACCGCTGACATAATGAAATCAAGTTTAATTCTTCCAATGAAATGCGCATTGCGGAAAATCACTGGCAGTCAGCGAAAGCGGTCGACAATCTTTCCATACTTTTGCTGTTAGTGCATAATTTTCCGGTAGTAATAGCAATGAAATGTAAATCGTGTGAATTGGCGGAAGTTATGTCGACAAATATTACGTCAACAAAAATTATGACTCTTCAGTAAAATGCGCGTTAAATCCCCTAAATATGTGATTTATATGAATACATATGCATGAATATACATTTTATTTTGATTTAAAGTACACATACACACATACACGCGATCAAAAGTCGATGATTTAAAAGTCGATTTTTACTTACATTTGTAAAAAAATTTTTGTACATATATAAATTAATCTTTTTTATGCAATTTATATTTTTTTTAAATATAATATTAAATTATTAAAAATGTTTTGAAAAGTTTTTTATATTTGAATTTTTCGATTAAATTGACACGAAATTAATGATATATTTCTATTACAGACATATTATAGATTTGATATTTCATATTTAAAATTCTGCAGTGTTGACGCATTTTTTCACGAAATATTGGTGCATGCGTTATCGACATATGTTCAATAAGAAGATAATCGGTTATAGTCTTATCCGCTGTTATGTGTGATAAGCACTACTCTTTTTCCTTTAATAATACGTGATTTTAAATGTATTCTATAAATATCACTTCATGACCTTGTATAAGCCCTAAAAAGCATTGTGATTATACACGTATGTCTAATTATTTATACAACATACATATGATAGAGAACGCCAATGATAAAGTTAGTTTTTATGAATACAATATACATTCTTACTTTAAATTTAATTATCTCAGATGTGACTGTGCGCCGAAACATTTAGACATTAACCACAATCGATCTGAGATATTAATAAATAATATAAATATGATGAGGAGCTGAAATATTCTTTACCGTAAGTTAAGTTTAGGGGGGGGGGGGTTAGGGGTA
>NW_012130074.1:3307476-3344713 GCF_000143395.1 Atta cephalotes
ACCTAATTAAAACTAAGACGGTACTTACTTTATTTCTTTATTTTAGTTTAATTAATTTAGTACGTAATATTACTAATAAATACTAATTATTACTATATATAATATATATATATATATATATATATATATATATATATATATATATTAATGAATAAAAATGAATATGTTCAAGTAAATATGCAAACTAGACAATATAGAAGAAAATTAAATGTTAACGTACATTAAGTCTTGAATTTTTCTTATTTTTATTAAGAAAGAAATCATAAAAGTGAAACACATTGAAAAAAATATTGAACCTCACTAATTAAAAGATACGAGATCAAAGCAATAAAAAATCATTCAAACATAACAAATTTAAAATGTAATAATTATAATTTGAATATTATAAAACTAAATTTTTTGTCAGAAATTTTTCCTATGAAATAATTTAGAAAGCAGTATGTGCCAAATTATTTGAAATTATCGCGGCTTATTAGTAATTTAGTGATGTACTATGTCAAGTACTTTAATATATATTGCAAATTAATTTAATATTTGAGTTAATATATTTAATATTATTATATTATATATTTTATTATTATTTTTAATACTATTATTTTTAATACTTTTAATACTATTACTGACAAACAAAAATTATGGAAGTAGCCCACAAATGATTTTGATCGGCTGTTTTAAATCAAGTGAGATCGCGTTTCGCGCTAAAGAAATGCATGGTTCTTTTTCTCGATACCCTTCAATCATGATGTAAAGGTACGTTTCCTCTATTGAGTACAAAAGAAAAAAGAAGGAGAATGAGAGAGCGGCGAATGATGAGGTAGAGCGTTACGTATGTCAATCGTCTTAGAAAGTTCATTGGTGATAGTACTGACGCAGAAAGTGGACGATGATTTATAAAATAATAATGACGCTACAAATCTTGTTTATTTGGGACATGGAAAAATTAAATAGTGTTCTACTTTTGAAGATCTTCAGATTGTATCGATTATTCTCTACGTACAATGAATGCTTGATTTAGTCAAGTGATAATTATAATTTTATCTTTCTCCTTTTCTTGAGATCAGAAGTTTCTTCTACAAATATTCTGAGAAATATGTCAAAGAACATGATATGGAAAAAAATATTGCCGAGTGTTATTCTGAAGCTTTTTTAACGTAAAATTCGTAAGCAAATACCTAAATTGCTGATTGCGCTTCGGTATATACTTAGTTTAGACTCTAGTCTAGAGAGACGAACATTATTAAATGAACAAAAAGTATCAGTGAACACTCTTGACGCTATTAAATGTTTATTCTTTACTGAATATCGATGCGCTATATTGATTTTGCTCGATCATTAAATCCGAAGTCCAAGGTTATTCCGCGAGAATTTTTTCTCCCGTGTCATTAGCAAAGTTCATCAAAATTGCAAATAATTCCATTTTCCGAGAACAGCGTGACGTATTTTACACACATATTGCGATTGAAACATTACCGGAAAGCGAGATATGTACTTTCGCGACGTCATATCTTTTAATGTAACTCAACACACAGTCTTCATTTTTCTATCTCATTTTATTACTTGACTTAATAATACATGTGTTATCTCTAACACACATGCGAAAAGCATTCCTAGGATTACTGACGTTTACCTTTTCGATTACCTATATTCGGCGTACAGATTGCCTGCTAAAGAATCAATTCATTCTACCGTTTATGTATTTTACCATATTTGTAAAAAAAAACCGGTTGATGACGACAGTGACTGGTTTTGTCATTAGGACTATGAGCACATATGTTGGCTGACGTCTGTTTCGACGAGGAACAAGTACTTAAAATCGAGCGAGAAAAAAAGAAAGGCAGTGGGAAATTGATCGAATCCGCACGACTTTCGATCAAGCTGATCAAAGGTGACGATCGTGGATGGCGGCCAGGGATAAATACCGGAATAATTGTAGGAGACGATCGGGTCAATCCCACCATTATCATATAATACGCACTCGCGTCCTGGGGTCAGCGCGCAAAAAACTTTGCATGGCAAATACAAGTCGTGGACGAATATTCATCAGCAATCACTGCCGGTCTTTACCTTCTTAACGGACGTTCGTGAAGTTCGGTCTCTCTGTCGGCTTCGGTAAACTCGTTCGAGAAGTGGACTTACTGATTACGGACGGATATATCCAACGATCAGCGATCGATCATAGACAAGGTTCCTATCCAGAAGGATATTGCATACAGGATGTTGTACTCCAAGCGGTACGTACAGAATCATTGGATAAATCCTGTCGCGGCAACAAGATCATTTCAACATTTTTTCCATTCTGACTTCTTTCTTTTTGAAAGTAAAAATACTCATCGCGAAACTTAGTGCTTGTTTTCTAACTGTATACTTTTGTTAACAATCTTCTTGTGAAGCGTTATACAATTTCTTGCTACAACAATGGCAATAAATTTGCCATGATCGATTTTATGTCAAATTATTTCTTTCGAAAAAGAAAACGCGTATTTACTGAAGTATTTAAAAACTTGACCAATCAGAAAATAATTTTAATCATAAAATAATTTTAATATGAAAATAATTTTGTCGGACTATTAAAATAATTAACTAGGGATATTCAAGTTGGTTATTAGAATGTCACAATTTCTTACGGTGCTCATCATGCTTAAGTTTTCATAATTATTTTGATAGTTCAATAAAATTATTTTCAGTTTTAGATACTTTTGCAAAATCGTTCTTTTTGCGTAAATTAGAAATCTGGAAATGTGTTAAGAGTTTGTAATCTTTGTGTATCCTACGTGGTGAGAATTGACGGGAAATATCACTTTTCAAGGCTCGCAATTGTGTTTAGACTGTTCGTGATTTCAGCTGTGAAATTTAGCATCTGCTTCAGGCAATGGTTCACTTTGAACACATTCTTCGTTTCCCTAAACGAGGGATCGCAAAAAAAAGAAGAGGTACACTAAACGGTACCTTGAGTAGGATCTTCTCGAAAAAGTGGCACGAGTTTCTTCTTTGCGTTACTCGGACATTACTTGTGATCGAGGTTTTACATACAGGTGGTTCTTGTATCGGAACAACCTAGTTATAGAGTTGAAGCGACTTTGTTGAAACGATTAACTCACAGTAACGTGATTTCCATTTTGGGAATTTTCTCTCTTTACAGAGAAATCTACAGAGAACTATTTACATATTTAAACATATTTGTACTTTATAAAAGAAATAAAAAAAACTCGACATAAAATAATTTACAATTTCATAACGTTTTCTCAGGGATTACATTTGCCGTTCGATAAATTTGTATAAAAATTATATAGCAGAGTTAAGTAATTAATCTTTTAAATGAATACATATGAAATGATATACACTGTCTCTCAAATAAACGATTAAAACTAATTAAATTTTACTTTCTATAGTTTAGAATGCAGTATAATATATTGTTTTAAGACAGATAATAAATTAAAAAAAAGTATGTCACATTATTTATATTGTATGCTACATTATTTATTGCTTGTTGAATATTTTCAATATACACTTATACAATTGCGATAACATACTATGTAATTTTGAAAAAGAAACTTTATCTTTGGCAATTCCATTGTTTTTCTAATTATTAGTCGTAATTTATCATTTGTCCCATAGTAGTTTTATTTACAATTAACTGATAAAACTTGTTCTTAAAATTTTTGAAGAAATTATCATATCGTAGCAACAATATGCTTATCTTAGGAAGTAATCAAATGTACGAGCTTCAAATGTGTTTCTCGTAATTGTCGATAATCTGATATTGATGAATTAGATGAATTAGATGAATTAGAAAGAAATTCTATAAATAAAACTAATATAAATGAGATATTAAAGTTTGAAATATTGAAAGTTGAGTATTGAGGAAAACTTCTCAAATAACTATTTCGAGCATTTGATGGAATCTGATTACAATTTTCGATTAATCAAGATTTCTATATAATGGAAGAAAATAATTTTTGTATGTTAATTGCGAAAATTGACATTCAATATTTCTGTATCTGCAGCATCGGTTATTATTAGATTAGGGAGATTATATTAGGGAGAATGTATACCGAAGTTTTCTCGATCTTTAGTATCAATGGAGCTAAAGAAAAATACTCGATAAGTAATAATTGCGATCTGATTTCTCCGTCGGCGGCAAGGGAGATAGTCGATTTTCGGATGCATGCTGGACCGGGCTGGTGCAAGTAGAACGAAGTAGACTTATAGTTGTAAGTGGAACACTTTTACACAGCGCCTATTTTTAGCGCGTCACCTGAGACACCTCGCTTAATTTCGCTGTCCTTAATCAGTCGAGGATCGATGTAACGCTAGAACGCGCTATTATTTTCTCCGATGAGCTCTTCGTCCCTTTTAAAGGGTTGCTGAAGGTACGCGTGCACATATCGAGTTGTCGCGGACCTAACGCCGCTGCGTTTATAAATAAGGCACTCTACGTAACAATATATTGCATTATTAAATATCATAGAATATTCAAGAAAGAGAAAGTCGCGGTCGCCCGTCGCTTGTGCAAGAAGGCGATTTGCAATTCGAACTTGTGATGTTGAAGTAAATTGCACTTGCAATTTAATGATGATAAAATTACGTTTTAAATTTCGTCGTTTTTCTATTAAAAGCGAAGGCAGAATGGCGAATTGTCGATATTATACGTCTTTGCACAATGCGCATTTTTTACAACTCGCCCAGTCAGTGCATTTACAATTAAATTTCCATTTTGTTCATGTATTCGCTATACGAGTATCGGCGATTAACATAACAAAGTGATTTTATGAATTCGGCTGGGGAAACGATTGAATATTCATATGTGAACGAACAGTTGGAAACTTTATTGCAAATCTCAGCGATCGCTGGCTAATGCGTAATCGCCGTAAACAAGCTCATTGTTGGCGAGATAAACTTCACTGCAATTATTCAATTAATGAAAGCCGCTTAATTAATGACAGGAATTTTTTGCTAAACTTAATTTATGAAATTTTAATTGATTATTTTTTTTCCTTTGCTTGCGAAACGAAGATGAATAATATCATTGTTGTTTACAATGTTAATAAATCCAATTGAAAGGTCGCATTTTTTTATTCGAGAAAGATTCAATTTTGATATCTCTTTTCTGTACGATCTCAGAGTAAAAAAACAAAGATTTTGTGTGTATTTACTCGAATTAGAAAGATAATATTTTATATTCGTTATATTTATTCTTTTAGATAAGTGATTTTTTTTAGAAATATATATTTTTTTAATAAATAAGTCATCTCTTTCAAACATTTTTTATTGAAATAAAATCGTCTAGTCTAAATCAAGATATTTTTAATTGTTACATATTTTATAGCATTTAAATAATTGAGAAAATACCAATAGTATAGGATTATAAAAATGTTAGATAAAAAAAAGTTCTTATTTATCATTGGTAACAGAATTTATTGAATTGCTTGAAAAAATAAAAAAATATTTGACTTTATTACTCTTAATTACTGTTTTCTACAATAATTATAAATATTTACATAAATTCAAGCTTATTTGCCTTCATGTATTTATGTATAATAGAAATCAATGATTGAAACAGATGCATAAAACATTAAAAAAGTTAAATAATTATACACGATTTATTAAATAGTTATATGAACATTTAAAATTATATCAAATTACAATAACATAATAATTTATATTAATGCTTTAATTAGTTGCAAATGTCGAATCAACATTCAATTCGGAATAATGTCAATAAGATTAATTATATAATATTTGCATTATTATGGAGTGCATTTTTGGAAACTTGTAGAGGAAGGAAGGAAATTATAGAATATTATTTTGTTTTATAATTTAATAGATATTGATGTGTGATATAACTATCTTTGATACAAATTTATTAGTTAAAGAGTATTACCAATTATATCATGTGAGATGAAAGTTCTTAATTTAAAAATTGAATGGAAAAAATGCGGTTATAGAATAGGAGTGGAGGGAGAATATGGAATAATCATTAATTACTGTATAATATAATTTGATATCGGATACACACATATTTTGATACAAAATGTAGTTCAATTACATCATTAGAAAGTCACATTCAAGGTTCCAAGCTAGATTAAAGTTACAAAATGAACATTTCAAAATTATATAAAAAATATAGGGAAACTCCGGTATATAGTACAGTATATAGTATAGTATATACGCCGCGTTATACCTAACAAAAATTTAATTTATGAAGTATTATTATTCACTATATTTAAAATAAATAAACTGTACTAATAAAAACTTTATATTGTCTACTATTGTTAAAAAAATATTAGGAATTTGGAATATTTGTTTTTTACATTAAAAATTTTTTTGTTGTAGTTTTGTCATATAGAGGTGGAATGTACGGCTTATGAAAAATTTACAAGTGATCATAAAATAATACAATAACTTATAAAATGTGTTCACACAAAGTTTTATTAAGGAATAAGAATGATAGGTTAGATCAGAGCGAATCGGATTATTTTTTTTCATAGATAAAAACAAAATAATAAACTAATTCTGTTATTAAGTTTTATTATAAATTTGTAATCTCTACATCTTTGACTTCAATTTTTTATATAATAAAATAATACATAATAAAATAATATATAAAATAATATATAATATTTTTTATTGCACAACGCAAAAATAAAAAATAGGCAATTATCCAATTCGCTCCAAAATTGAGAAGCGAAACGAATCATCAGTTTACATATAAAAATAAATAAATAAATTCTTTGAAATCTTTGAATTCTTTTAAACAAACTCTGAAATAAACTTGTTATATAAAATAAAAATAGTCTACTTAACACACAAATTACAAGTAATGGTCCTTTTCTCTTAGCACAGCTTTCGCATCATTCTTCACATTTGTTGCATTGAATCCAGTTTTCGACAGGTGGATGGACAAATTTTTCAGTGCAATAAATGCAATACCATTCTACATAAATTGGGTTTATTCTTAATCTTCAGTTTTATTCCTAATTTCATGATCGAATCACCCCCGAAAAAAGTTATCCGATTAATCCCATATGTCAACTTCATAAACTACATTTTCCAAAACATCTTACTGATATTATTAAATACTTATTATTTACTAGACTGATTTTAAAAAACTATACACTGCAAATATCATATAATTTCCACACATTTCAACATATTTTTTCGTTATGAACTCACAAAATCAAGATCGTGACTTTACATAAGAAACGAAATTTCTTCGTGCCATTCACAACCTCTGCGCTTATATCGTCGATTGATATTGTGTCACACATAATATAAAATTGTTATCTGTTGTTTCCGCTGCAGGGGGAGCGCATGAAAGTAACTAGCATAATAAAACAGATCGCACGAAAGAAAAAGGTAATGATAACTGCCTCAAAACTTGTAATGATCCGATTCGTTCTGGTCTACCCTGAATATGTATACGAATAGATAATAGATAATAATTCTAATTTTTTGCATATAAGTGTCATGATATGAGCATGTTTTATACATTGCATTTATTTAATGACTGAATCCAATCTGCGCACTTTGTTTGCTTTGGGCATAAATCCCGCTCACTAAAAATGCCACATATCCCAAATAAGTAGGATATACAAGATAATCTCAAGCTGAATAAAGAATGCAAGAGCTAAGCATTTTTATTCTGCTATATTTCATTCTTTATTATTCCTCTACATTTATGTATCATCAAATAACTATTAACACTGCCTACAGTAATCATTTTATGTATAAATTATGATATATGATTGCGCTATTTACTACATTGACAAATCGACTCAATTGAGAGTGGTTTTATTAATATTAACAGTAAAAAATTGAAATCATAACACATTACTAATATAATATAACATAAAATATATAACAGAGTGGTTGCGTGCAAATTATTTCCACTCCTATTTTTTTCTGACGGCATAAATATCGGAGTTACTCTACACTTATAAAACTGTCTGTTACATATAAAACTGAGATGTAGCTTTATGTAGTAAACACTATTGACTAGTGATTATGTTACCTAAGCAGTTTGTAAAGAAATCATTTTGACGATTACCTCAGAATGCAACGCGAACTATACAAGATATCATGGTATTCCACAATTCCTCATTTATTTCCGCTTTCTTTCCTTTATATAATTACGCGAAAGAAATTTTTTTTGATTTATTTGGACTTCTTAGTTTTACTTATTAAATATCAATTTGCATATCAAAGCTGTGTTCAATAATCTCGTTCTAAGTAAAAGAATTAATTAATGGCTTGGTATTGATAGTATAAACGAATCATAGAGCTATACTCATATTATTAAAGAGAAGAAGATATCGGAGCTGTATTAATATCTTAAAAGATATTAACATATAAAAACAGATTAAAATTTAAAATAAGAACGTTAAAAGAAAGTTATGAATATCGATCCATAAATTAACTCTTTTATTCAAAATAATGTTTTGGAACGTAGTCTAAATAAGCTTTATTCAAAATTAACTTAAAAAAATTAATTTCTGTTATTTAGAATTTTAGAATTACTTTTGTGGTAAATGTTTATTAAACTTTTTAAATTTACACTTCAAAAATGAGATAGTCATTAATGTTGAGATTATAATATTATCAAAAATGAGATAGTCATTAATATTGATATTATATTAAATATATGGCTAGACATAATTTATAGTAGATGATTTGTAAACGCTAATGTGGATTTAAGACATAAAACCATATATTTTTTTTGTACTAATCAAAAGAGTCATATTTTATCAATTCATTATAAATTAACAGCTATTTTTAACAACTTCTCAATCATGTATGTATAGATGTATAAGTTGTTATAGTCATAGCGATGGTAAGTATTAACATTTTCCAAAGATATGAAATCGAATTACAAACCACATCGAAGACGAGGGCATCGGATATTTCTCTTAAAAAGTGTCACGCTTGAAAATGTGTCACTATTTGCTTGATGATATTGCATCATATTTATTTATTACGCCATCATTGTTAAACGTATGCATACAAATCAGCCATTTAAGAAATCTTCTTTTCCGCAGTAAAATGTTGAACGTTCATTCGAGTAATCTTTATGATGTTTTGACTACTGAATATCTCCAGCCGACGAGCAAAGTCAAGTCATCTATCGCACAGAACATTGTATAATATATTCCAGATACTCATTAATGGTTGTCTCAATAATAAAGTCTCATTAATAAAAATATGGCGATTTTGTGAAGAGAAAAATCCGGATGATTTCTCCAATTACTAATACCAAAAGTTTTGTTAGAATTAATTGCAAATGTTTATGATAGGATATTTCATTCTGTAAAAAATTGATTTTCCCAAAAATAGTGATTTTAAACCGATCTATTTTTATAAAAAATTGATTTTTTTAACTAAAAGAACTCTTTTAAATTGATTTCTTTGTAAATATTCACTTCTTTTTAATTATTTCGAAGTAATGTTTTTGTCAAAAATTTTTAATGATTCGATCCGAAAATCTCACATCCCTAGTTTATGATTGTGAAATAACGATTTTTTGTTTTAAGAAAATTATATTTCTTAAAATTGTTAAAACTTTAAAAATCGTATTATAGTCTGATGAAAAGCTAATTAATTACCCTTTGAGGATCGAAGTTTTCTAACAAACTTAAAAAAATCTTGTTAAAAATTTTCGAGATCGATAAAATTGATTTTGATCGTAGAATTTTTTAATTCCAATTAAAAAAAATTTGTTTATGAAACACTTTTAAGAGATATTATTATTTGTAAGTAACATGGATAAATAAATCTTCATTGCATTCATGTAAATATTCAAAATTCCATATTTTTAATTAATGCTCCAGAAATGTTTCTATTTTGAATTTAACTTTTTCAATGTTTGATAAAAATATCGCAATTACGTTTAAGTAGACCTATTAGACCTAGTAGATCCTATTAGATACAATTATCTTCTATTGTGTTTGTTATATACAGAGTTATTCATTTTAATCTTACAGGAAAATATTCCGAAAATATGCAAATTTGTTAAAAAAATTCCAAATAGAAGTTGTATGGTATAAAAGGGAATGTAGATGTTGTGATCTCTTTAATGTTGCAAAATTTCAATAAAATATCACTATGAAATTAATATTATGTATTGGATTGTCCGGAAAATTCGTGCCGACTAACCTATATAATTTAATAAATGTATACTAAAATTTAAATTTTCTGCGTTTCAATTTTCCTTCAACATCGGCACGAATTTTCCGGACAACCCAATATATTCTTTAATATTTTTCACCAATGCCATATTTACCATCAGTAATGCACACTTTTTATTAGCATATGCTTTACTTATGATCGTCATTTATGATCTCAACATTAATGTATCATTCTATATGATATTTGAAGAAGAATTTATGATGACAGCGAAAGTATTAACTGTGAATTTTAATCATTTTTGGTTGTCGTAAGATGGAAGAATTATTGTAGTAGATCATAAATGTATTTGATGGATCTTTTTTGATAAATCTTAGATGCTTAAATATTTTTATTTAAATTTATAATTGTCGTTTTTTAATTGCCCGCTGAATTGATTTTTTGGATTTAAAAAACTGAAACTTATTATAATAATATCACAAATTGACAAGCAATTTAATAATTTAATGCTCAATTGGTAGTACTTTAAAAAGATCTTAATATATTGAAAAGTCCGAAAATAAATTCAGCGCGCAATTCAAATGAGACTTCATACGTAGTATATAAATTCACATGAAAATATTTAAGCATCTAAGATACATCAAAAAAGATCTATCAAATATATTTAACTATGATCTATACTACAATAATTTTTCCATCTTACGACAACCAGAAATGATTAAAATTCAGTAATCCTAAGATCCAACTTCGATCGTTATAGACGTTATTCCTTACTTGTTGTATTGTATTTATTATACTTAATAAATCGTTTATTATTATATCTTTTTTTATTATCGATATTTTACTTTCGCCATTATTTGCTGTGCTAAGTATAATTTTCCATTTTTAAACGTAAGATTATCTCGAAATGTGTAACATGTTAAAAAAACAATAAATAATTTTCATTATAGGAGTCTGCGGAGGATCGCCCGGCATGATGAGCCGGAATTCAGCAACGCCAGTATCTTGAATAGCATGGAGAAGTTCGTGCGCACCGTGAGCGAGATGGAGGATACCATTCTGGTGCCTAGTCGTCTGCTGGATCTGTCTGTGGGTGATGCGGGTGATACAATCTGCATGAAGGGCAAACGCGGCTGCACGGTGAAGGACACCTTAGCCAACACCGATTTATACCGTCTGTACAATATTATCAATCAGATGAAGATCGAGTTACTGTGGTCGCAAGAGCCTACACGAGGCAACGTGGCGGACGATCAGACGCCGATTAAGAGTCACCCGATTGGTAGCCCATCTGAACTGACGCACCATCAGACTATAAGCAGTGGCAGACTTGGCCATGTGCGTTGTCCCAGCACCACGTCTATGCAGAGTGTACAGAGCGCGTCCTCGATCGCCTGGACCTCCGACTCGGACTCTGAGAACGGCATTGAAATTGACAGCGGCCTAGAAGGTGAAGAATGCGATCTAGCAAGCATCGCCGCCGAAAACTTTAAGCGTCATCTGCGTGGTCTTCACAGCAGCATCGCCCGTATGACAGAGGCAGCTGAATATTTGACGTTGCGATATCAAGCTGATGTAGGTGGGCAGGTCTGATTCTCCGCCGGTATCATTATCACCATTGTTGTCGTCATCGTCGCCGCCCGTGTGTTACTGATTGTCATCATGTTAGTTGGCATTGCGAACAAATATCACGTCACTTTGTAATCGATCTCATGGACATTGCCGCGATTTTTTCGATTTCCCGAGATTGATAACAGAATTTCAGGAAACGCTGATGATGAATCGCAAAAGATTTTCTAGCATTACTAATACTAATCTATATTAATTTGTTATTTTATTAACGTATAATTTACTGTGTTAAAACACGCTATTGCGATTAGTTTATATGAATGATAAAGATATGATTCGTATTTGGGATGCGCGGTACGAGAATAAATCGTCATCGGATATATAAAATTCCGCATAAATAAACTATTAGTTCCCAAATAGAATTGAGAAACTTTGAGATAAGATATCTCGTATCATTTTTGGCATAGCATTATGATATAACATTAGAAAAGAAAAACAACTAGTTCAGACTTTGGTTTTTCTTATTGCCATTTGTGCGGATTCGAGTTTTGACAATGGGTATTGCCTGCCGTAGATGAAGAGGCTTTCGAGATGACATGCTCACAAAATGTTATAGTTACATGGGTAGTAAGAAGAACTGATAACTCCATCTTGAGAGAATTGAGGATTAATACGAATAAGTGTTTACTTTCAACTATCCAAATGTAAATTCTTAAATTTTTCGGTCATTTTGTTAGACGAGATATTATCGCGAAACTCGTAATTCAAGAGAAGGTAATGAAAAGCGACGGAGAGAACGTTTCTTGATTCGATATATCGACTAAATAAAAACTTTAAGGAATATGCCGCTGAAGAACATAAGCTAACACTTAGCATGACTTAGCGGAAGATTATGAGGCGTGGCAGGTTATCGCGCACAGGACTGCATGAAAAGTTACGACATTCGAAAAAACCGCAATCAAAAAGATAGCATTATGGAAGCTAATGTTTGGTTTTGTACTGCTTTTAATAATATAATTTAGCACTGGCAGATCGAACAAAATAAAAAGAATTTAAAATCAAGAATAGATGTGATTGTACATCGTTATTAATCCGGGAGTAATCGCATACCGGTTATTTTGCCATACTCTTTCGTTTTCTATTTTTCTATCTTTCAATTTATTGGCATTATTATATTTTTACCTTTACATAAATGTTTGTTAATGTTTTTTCATATAGTATGAGAAAATAGATGACATAAACACGCTTATATCTACATAAAATTTGATATGTTTGTAACAAGTCGATCTAAAGACCGTAGCGCGCGCACTTACTTATTAATGTTAATGTTTGTCGTCTCCGCCAGTTTCCCCCATTATTATATTTTTATAAATAAAAAATAAAATTATTATAATTTTCTTATTATTTTTTGTTATATATATCAATAATTTTAACAAACAAAAAAAAAGATAAAATTAAAATAAAGATATATCATATAAATACAATTATTTCTAGTAATTATTACGTTCCTTTGTTTTGAATTGATTAATATAAAACGTCAAAACGTTTTCTTATTAATTATTACTTAAGATGTAAGTTTTCTTATTACTTCTAATAATTTTAATCATATATGTATTCTAATTATAACACAAAAATGTGCGAAAATATATTTCGGTCAAAATGACCAGAACGCGCCTACTCCCGAATTAATGTAAACAATTTTTTCGTCATTATACTGGAGCATATTGCGTTTTTAGTAATAAGTTTAGATATTACATGTATGTTTACAACACATGAGGTTATACAAGACATAAGGAAGATGAACATAAAACAAAAATATCGAAGAAGATACATTAATACATGAATTATATAGTTTAGATCATTCTTATTTGCGTCACACATATACACACCATTCTAGATTGCATTTTCTTAAACAATTTTCTTTCGATGAAGCACCGTGTTATTAAGAATAATTCTTTATTTTACACTGTGTCTCTACTTTTGTATTCAAAGAGTTAATTAATTTAAATTTGATGTAGATTAATTTATGCTTACAAAAAAATTTAGTGGAAATATAAATTTCATATCAATACAAGAACTGTTAATAATATAAAGAATAGCTAAAATAATTTTTTAAAAATAATTTATGAAACAATGTTTGGCGTTTTGTTATTCTATGGACATTGATTCTATAGATATATATATATATATAGTTATTCTTTCGTTTAAATAAATATATAACAGGTCTTATTCTCTAAATAAACTTAAACAATATATCAACTTTTTGAGAATATAAAAGTACTGTTAGACATGTGGACATTTTTAAAAACTATTTGTAAATTGTATGGAAAGAAATGAGATGAAATTGTGAAATAGTTCCTGTACTATTGTTGGATGTTATTTTATAACATATGCGATTTATTGTAACATAAGTCATGATTAGTGATTTGTAATTAAAGTACCGAATTACCTCTGAATTATTGTAAATATTGCTACATCGAAAAAATGAATGCATTTTGGACATAGCGGCTGAGTAAGATTGTACAAACTATACGTCATGGAATTTGTGTATATCTATGGTAAAAGCTATCTATCAGTTTCGCTAAAATATCTTTAAAGTTTTCTCTCCACTTTTAGATTTTTTGTTTTTGCGAGTGAATTGTTATCGAATTGTATCTGATACTGCGGCGACGATCGACATTAGTGTATATATATATATATATATATTTAGCGCTCTACGATTATTTATTTCTACGTAATAATAATAAGAATTTAACTTTTAAGTTACACAAGTTGTGTATACTTGTTCGCTGTAAATCATTTCAAATCGTGATTAGAAAAGAACGATACACTCGATATGTTTCCAAACTGTTAAAATTTGGAACGCAACTAGAATTCATAATCTACAGTTTGCAGTGTACATAGAGCCGGTGAGATGCTTTCCCGACGCGTTGATCCGAATGATAGTGAATTTTGCATATCGGATTTGTATAGTTTGCGGTTAAGGAAATTTTTAAACTTTTAAAGTAAAATTATAGAAAACAGTAAAAAAAAAACAGAAAAAATGTAGTGGAGGAAAATGGTTACTATTATAACGGTTTTCGAGCAACACAATTATTTCTAATAAATGGTATAACTTTTAAAAGATATATCTTTCTATACTTATTTATAGATGTATTGATATATTTTGCTTCATATTCTGTTGAAAATCTTTGCATTCGAGGCGAGTGGTGCGAATTTTCATTTTTATTTTATGTTTTTCTTTCTTTTGTATATACTTTATGTACATATAAAGATACGTAAATATTAGATACGGTGCCATATCTGTTGAAACTTACGTTTTAACATAATCTGCATTCGTGAGCCCCGCAAAATTGTGGAAACCTTAAACGTCTGATATCAAAATCAGACTAGATTCGGATTGTATATACTGCGATTTTGTATTGCGCTACTAATTTGAAATTTTTTGAAAGATGATTTTTCCTTGCAATTTCTTTGTCTTCTTTTGTAGAATAAAAGGGAAGCGTTTCAGAAAAGGCTTTTAAAACATTTAAGCTTTTCATAATTATGCAATTGACTCGCTATGCATAGGTAAATTAAGTTAAAGATTAAATTATATTTAAGAATGATTTTTATATTCATTCCATTTCGGGAGTTATATACCTTTATGCTTGTTCTAAGATACAATATCTCAGGGGTTTTTAAATAGTAGCATACAAATGTATTGATATACTCGTTATTATTTATATATTGATAAATTAATTTAAAAAAATTAAAAAGAATATCTAGAGGCATGACAATGTTAAACAAGCGAAGCGTCATGGCGCGAGATAGAAATTACTTCAGAATTCTTCATAAAATTTTACTGATAAAAGTAAGTCAAACTGTTTAACAGCAAAGAAAAGACTTATTACTACACTGGATATAAATTACATAAAGAAGTAATTAAACGAGTATTTAAGAATCTCTGAGATTGTATAAATTATGATTATATACGGATCATAATTAACACGCGTAATAACGTAATTATTAAAATACAAATACCGTGCTGCGATAACGATTTATTCTTCACGTGGAATCATAATCGTTAAAAGATTGGCGATGTTAATTAGAATGTTCATAAGAAATATTTGATACTTGCATGTATTTATATGAAAAAGAATGGAAGTGTCTAAGCATATATAATTAGATGTTTATTATACCGTTACAGAAATGAGACATCGAATTGTTCTCAAGATTCTAAAAAAGAATCTCTTTATAATTTGTTTAATGTTAATATGAAATTTCTATTTTGAAAAAGTTCTTTTTTGCTATTAAATCCATTGTGAAAACGATGCAATTGCGATCTTTGTATCATATAGGGTGCATTCGTTTACGCAGGTTAGCGCAAAGAGAATCATTTAATCCTTGTTTAATACTCGGTGAACAACAAGGATAAAGTAATATTTCTGCATTAACTGTTAACGTAAACGCATGAAGGGATAGAGACATTTGCTATACAATTGAAATTGTTGCATATAATATTTTGTGCTTCAATATAAATGTCTTTTAGCTTTACACAAACATGTTTATTTGCATCAGAATTAAGGTGTATATGAATTGCCTTGATTTTATATCGTTGCAACTGTTATAAGTGTAATTTTAAAAATGCTCAATTTCTGTAAAACACACGCTGGCTTTAGCAGACGATACTGCGACGTGCAGATTAAATGAGCACATTGAATTTTCGAGATACTTGTACGGTATTTGTATATCTGCGCACTTGTATAATCTTGTAATGGTAATAAATTAATTATTTCCAAGCCTATTGTCTACTGTGTCTTATTATAGACAAGCACATAATTCAAAAGAATCAAATAGTATTATATATCAAAGTGATTATGGATTCCTATATTCCTAATCTTCTGAAATTAATGAATCAATCTTCATACTGTTTGTTTTTGATATGTTAATCTGACAAAAGAAAATTTATCCTTTTAAACCCAGAAAGAGAATCAGTTTATGTAAAACGGTTTATGTAAACTTTATTACAATAAAATTTTCAAAAATTTCATATTAAAGTTAAAAAAGTCATTGCAAGTATACTAAATTTCTATTATTAAATTATTTATTAATTACTAAAAAAAATTATAACATATACATATTTACTAAATTAATTATAAAATGATTAATATAAAATGAATAATATTGCATTAAACTAATTGTTCATGTTTAAAAATTTTTATGTCAATAACAATATTAATATTTTTCTCAATTATTACGCTCTTAGCGCTTTACTCATAATCATGAAAATTTGAGAGTTTGATTGAAGTAAAAAGAAGCCTAAGAGTAAACGTGCTTATATTTTAGATAGAACTCACTTACTAGGGCTTCCATATGCAAAAAATGTAACATTAAACTAATCATGGATATTTCTGGCGAATAAGACACCCATGGTTTTCGATTTTGTTCCGCATTACGTACACTGATTTGGTTCTATTCATTGTTATGTCCACAGAATATAATTGCTTTATAATGCATTATAAAAATATTAATTAAAAATTAAAATAGTTTAAGTTTAAAAAAACATTAAAAAAAGCATCAAGAATATTTTAATACTGTTTAAAAGTATTTAGTATGCAAAACATATAGAAAAAATGCAACAGAGGAAAACTAAATTTAATACCATTGTTTAGATATTCATTATAAAAAGATGTACAAGCCGTTCTAACTTTAGGCTGTTCTGTTTTGACCGATATAATAATTACGATAAAAACTTTGATAAATTTTCCTATGCGAACTATATATTTTTAATTTAAGAATTTAAAATAAAGTTTAATTCGATAAAAACGGATTTACTTGTAGTAGAGGCTTTCCACTATCTTCGCCGATTTAAATCTGCAAATCCTTTTTAATTGCATAAAAATTTTTTATTTCTTCATTATTTATTACTTTACACATAAAATTTATTTTGAAATATAATGCAAAGAAAATGTGTTAGAAACATATTTAATTTAATACAACATACATAATACAACATGATGATATTATGTAATACACTATAAAGTAAAATATAATATAAATCAAATTATATATGTAATAAGATAATAATATAATAAGATACATTACATTTCGTAAGCAATTTTTTTTATATATTATATCGTTCTGTTTTTACGGAATATACTTGCAATCGATGAGTCATTACTTGAATTTTTAAGCAAAATATTCTCAATTTTAAGTTATGAACAAAATCGAGTAGAGACAAATCTACTTGTATAATAAGTGATTTTATACAATGTACTTATTGTGATTTTACATTATAATGCATATCGTTTCCTTTAAAAGTGACATTAAAAATATATAATTTTTGAGTTATCATCATGAATAAATTATGGAAATTACGTCTACTATATTGGACGCTTCCATATTTGTGAAATTTTTTTATGCAAGACAATTTCTTTCCTAATACTCGACAGTTATGCGTACCTCTGCAAAGTTTTTGTAATTATTTGAGGATGACTCGAAAAGTGAATCGAAATGTTACATTTATATTTATTATATTGTTGAATCTCTTATATAAATTATTTCTGTGCGTCTTGACAATCGCGCGTGATTTACATTTGTCGTTTTTATCATTAATTACTTGTTATATGAGAGATAGGATACGTTCTGTTTCATGCATAATGTGCATGATATGACATTTTATTCTTTTTTAATATTCAATAAAAACAATAAGGATAAAATGATGCATCATGCGCATCATGCATGAAACGGAACTTTTAAGTAAAGATAATTCTATTAAAAGTAATCTAACGTAACTTCATTCTTAATACGATCGTCAAATAGCATTATATCTTTTTTAAAGTTTTCAAAGAGATTAATATCTATAAGATTGCTCTGGATATCGGATATTCAAAAAGAATATGTGACATCATATATTCGAGATCCAGTTGGATATTCGATAGAATCATTCATATCCAGTCGAATACCGGAGATTTTTCGGATATCGATGCAATTTCTCAATTCTATTTAAAAAAAAAAGAGAAAGCAAGAAAAAAATAGCAATAATAATTTTCTTTATCTTGCCTACATACAAAGAAAAAGAAGAAGAATAACTGCAAGAAATTCAGCTGAAAAGAATTCTTCAGTGACGAAAATTTTAGCCACAATAAAAATTTCAGCCAGATATACATATATAGCTGGAAGCTAATGATATCCGGCCGGATAGTAAAAAAGTCGGGTACCGAATACCGGATATTTCTTGGATATCCAGTATATCTTTAATTGCAAGTAAAAAATTAATTGTTTTAAATGAATTAATAAGAGAATTAACTGCACTAATATATTATGTTATAAAATCTCAAACTTTTTAGAAATAATAATATTATATATATAATACAAGAACATTATACACAAGTCATTTCTATGATCTACTAATTATCGTTGTTAAGAAGAAAATAATTAAAATTATCTCAAGGAATGCCGGCACATGTGCAATAATTTTAATCTTGCGTTAGTTATCGCAAGTTATTGTGGATATAATTTGATGACGTGATTGGTTTATATATACTTGTCCAGTTGTTTTCAAATTATTTCTAATGAAAATCTCTAATGAATTTTAATGTTTTAATACCTTAATAACGTGCATTTGCAAAACAGTTCGCAGCAAGTAATGTTTAAAGAAAAAAAAGTAATGTTTAATGTTAAAAATGTTTCTACAAAGTCTTTATCAATATACATATATGAATAATAAATTTCAATACAAAGTCAACTATATTAAACGAGTAAAAAATTAGAATAACCGACAAAAATATATTTTTTTGTTATTCTCATGAAGAATTTTTTTTCATACATACAAAATGTCGTAAATTCTCGTTATTCTCGCATTTGTAGATTTTGGTTTCAAATGCAGGGACCAATATAAGAAATTTTCGATCATGTATGAAAGAACGCGCGGAAGTTTTCAATTATTCAGAACATTTCTGAATACGGAATATGTCAACAAACTATTTTTTTCCTATTGTCAATGATCTTGGACATTGCTCTCGCACATGTAGATTTTGGCACAAAATGCAGAGATAAACGTAGGAAATTTTTGTCACACATACTTATGAAAGATCAACAATTGTCTGTCTATTTAATTTTCGTTCCACGAACGCTCCAAACTTTAATTACACATAAAAAACGACATTTAATTACGTTTCTAAGGATATATATATACTTTTATCAATCGGATTGTGATAGATTTTTGAAGATCTTCGTCACTTTGTTAATCGCCGTCAATTATGCAATAAATTTTTTAGTTAATGAAATAAATTTAGTCAAATATGTACAGATTACAATTTAGAATCCAGAATCAAACTTTTTATTTTAAATAAGTTCTTATTTTAAAGGATTAAAAAAATGTAATTTTAACGTTAACAATATATATTACAAATACTTATTACTTCCCAATCATGCATTTATTTATATATAAATATATAAGTAACATTATATGTATAAGATAGTATAATATAAGATAGTATAATATATATAGAAATAATATAATATATAAACTCGGAAAAAAAGTAATATATATGAGCATACTTTGTATATAATTATATGTGAAATGTGTTAATTTTACATATATAATTACATATATAATTACATATATAATTATATATAATTTTGTATAATTATGTATAATAATATATGAAATATATTATATTTTTTTCTAGGCATTAATTGACAGTACAGAAAATTTTATTAGTTATGTATTCTCATAAATAATTTTAAAATATTATTTTAATAAGATAAGATGTACTATTATCAAGATGTATTCATGATTCGTTTTAAAGACGTCCTGAATTATATGGAATATTTGGTACTGGTAATAGAGTTGATTTTCACACATGATATAGCTTATGATCTGAAACAAAAGATATCGAGAATGGTTGTAATTGTCTATTATCAATTATAGCGACTTTCACCTAGAGAGATTATTTTTTATTATTATTTTTTTAGAGATTGGCTAATGCTAGAATTTGTGCAACTGATATAAAGATATTATGGATACTCAAAGATATTATGGACATCAATAATGATTTTAAAGTAGTTTTTGAACTGTAATATTGAGGTGTAAAACTGTAATACAACGAGCACAGCATTGATCTGAGAGAAATCTATTGAAGCTTCATGTGTCTCATTCAACTTTAATTTGAAAGATAACAGTATTGATACAGAAAATGATTTTGATGTTCCTATTCTCGATATCATTTTGAATTAATGAATGTGATAAAACTCTATATTTTATATTAAGGAAACGCTCTTTATTTTGATGTTGATGAACATACCTTCAATATATTTAGTTTTACACAAATGATATATAAAATACATTTGATGTTATGTCAAAAATATGAAACAACATCAATTAGCAGCTCTGTACAGGGAATGAGTTTTACACTTTTGACAAATCAATGCTTAAAATCTATTCATTATTGAGCTTCCTGTTATTAATCGACAGACATTAAATTTTATTCATTCGAATTATCTCGCGCGATTATAAAACATGTTTCAGGCAGCCAAGATCTTTCAGATACAGCAAAGCATCAACTAGTATTTTGGATACTTTGTCTCCTCCAACATATCTTTGTTTCTTCGTGCCTTCTAAAGGGCCAAAATCTAACATTTCTTGTATTAATACTTCTGGACTAAGATATCCCAGTATGATCGGTGTAAAGACACACATAACAACGAAACCAAAGAGAGCACCTCTCTTAAAATCGCTCAACAAAGCATTATACGAGTATTTCTCAATATCTTGAACGCCAGTGTTTAACAGATATTCTTTAAGCGAGTAGTAAGCCTGTATGAAATCGAAAAATTTTTCTTTTCTTATTTCATTTGAACAACATAAGAGAAGATATGTGGAGAGATCAATGACAGGTGTCGAATATCTAATAAGCGCGAAATCAATTAATATTGAAAGATGTTGTCCATTATCGTTTTTTGTCTTGAAGAGAATATTATCCAATGTGAAATCACCGTGACATAATGTGGCTAGAGGTTCAATCGGCTGTATCGTTTTTATCATCACTTCTTCATACGCGTTTGAAAATAAGGCTTCCATCTTATCACAAAAAATTGCATCATGATCCTGGCTGCGAAGATATTCTACTACTCGTAATGTCTTAATGTTGCAAGCAAACTTGTAAATATTGTCCGTTGTGTTTGTAAACCTAACTTCTTGAATTTGCGTCGTAATATCGAAGAATTTTTCCCGTTGCATTTCCTTCATGACATATCCTTTACCATGAAATCGTCCCAGCTCGCGCATCGCCGCTAATGTATATTCCACTGGAGGATAATATTTATATGGACAAGAATAATATCCTTGTCCATTGACATTTTCTAAAGCAATTATAGAGTCGATAGGCGGTCGTTCTTCAACATAAAAACATTTTGCATAATTATCCGGTTGGGCGTACATTTGATAGAACAGGATCTCGTTGCGAAATTGAAGATCAATGCGAGCTATCTGATTAAAAGCCAACATAGGTCTCTTCAGTATCATAGACAATTCCTCCTTCTGTCTATTTGTTTTATTCTCAAATTTTAAACGTATATGATATATGTTGGACATAATAAAATTGCCAGTAGATTCTAATAATTCGTACTGAGCTTTGTGAATGTCCAATCCAAGATTCTCGATGATCTTCGGCATCATCTCATCGATCCATCTTTGAACGCTTTCATAGGACATTTTATTTTGAATACGCACGTGTCCGAATAAAAATAATAAAATATACGTGAGTTACTGATTGAGTTTCGATCACTTTGACAATTAGATACAAATAGTGGCTTCTTATAAAAGCTAGCTAATTTTGCTTGGCGCAAGTAAAAACTATGAATTTTGAATTGGCATCATGTTATAAAATTAACATAAAGATTAGAAAGTCGGTGCATCGCAGTAGCATAAAAATAGTTTAACTGCGCATATCAACGCATACTTTTTGCAAATAGAATGTTGAGCAGTTTGTTATCAGTTGATGACGTGTCTGATAATAATTGACTCATTTAAAATAATATACGTATGATATTATTACTTTTTAGTATAATAGAGATAATAATATAACATGGAAAATAATTAAAAATAATTAAAAAGGTAATTTTTACATTATTTGTTTTAGAAAAAATCAAGTTTGAAGAAATGTAAAAAAATTATTTATGTATAATCATATATAAAATTATGCATTATTATGAGCAATTTTTTTACATTTTTCCAAACTTGTTTTTTTCTGAAACAAATAATGTAAAAATTATCCCTTTAATTATTTTTTATCAGAGTTGGGTAGTAACTAGTTAAAACATTAAAAGTTAAAAAAGTTAAAAAAAAGTTAAAAAGTTAAGAACTTTTAATTTAACTTAGTTTTTAAATGCATTAAATTTTAACTTAACTAAGTTACTTTTAAACGATAACTTTTTGAGGGTTATTTCGTCAAAAAAAAGGCTGGCATGGCCTCTCTCAGATTTTTCTCTGATTGTCAGTTTGGAATGGCTGAATACACGTGCACAGCATGTGCACGTTAACGCGCGTCCTCTAGCGAATATCTATCAGATTCACAAATAATAGATTTATCAGCTGATTTAGCTAGAAGCATAACCAAATACAAGTGTGTGATAA
This sequence comes from Atta cephalotes, assembly GCF_000143395.1. Classification (NCBI taxonomy): domain Eukaryota; kingdom Metazoa; phylum Arthropoda; class Insecta; order Hymenoptera; family Formicidae; genus Atta; species Atta cephalotes. Next base: position 3,330,785 of record NW_012130074.1, read on the forward strand.
CTGGGGGTTTAAGAAATAAATTTAAGTTTTCTTATCGGAGCACCATTACAATTCTGTTATTTCTAAATTATACATTGCGAACAATGTCATTCCTTTGTCGTACTATCACTATCAGATAAGAAATATGTATGAACAAGCTGCGAGTAACTGGGCCATCAGCTTGTATTCTTTGCTCGATCCAACCAAATTTTTGCCATTTCTCCCGAATTTATGGAATAAACAAGCAATCGGTTCGCGTTACCCAAATGACACGAAGGTACGGGACATCGATATGCTGGTTGGATATCTTATCCTATTCTGGACGATATTGTATTTGGTATACGAAAAGTGTCTTAACGTGAGTCCAATTTAAAAATAACATTGATATAACTTTGATTGTTGTGCATATTTCTTCTAAAACAAGTCTGTTCAACACTTTGCTAAGTTAAATGTGAGTCACAGAGTTTTAATGTTTATTTTTTTCTATCCAAGAAAGTTTCATTCCAGGAAATTTTGTTTGTACTCAACAAAATGATGGAGAGGTGGAAACATTTAGTGAGCAGTGTTGGACAGACAGAAATATATATATATATGTATACATACATAATTTTGTATATTATTTGTATATACTAAATAATATAAATATATAAATAAAATATATTAATATATTAAAAAAAAATATATATATATATACATACTTCGTTCTAAATATGCTTTGTTTTTTTATTGGAGATAGTCCCTGTTTAGGCGTCTGCATTTTCCATTGGTACAGCGAAGCAGGATAATTGAAGCTGCATGGAACTGTGGATTCTGTTTTGGTAGTATATGTTACATGAAATCATCGACCATGCAAATTTTGAGCTTTGCATCCCACGAACAGGGAATGACATACCAGGAATTAGGGATTGCATTACATAAGAGCTTTTACTTTCATCAAGCAGGGATTGATATACTGTGTCATAGTGCTTGGATAAAGGGTTGCGCAAACTTGCTCTTTGCGTCTTTTGTCTTGAATTCATATCAACAAAAGTAAACCTCTCAGTTAGAACTTTTTTATTGTAGACACACCTTCCTTTATATTTTTATTATATATATTCCTTTATATTTTATACAGTATATTTTTATTTGCTTAATCTTTATTTTCTTCTCTTGTCTCCGCTATTTTGTCTCCGCTAGAAAACTGTTTTTTGGATATTCTTTTTAGCAAGGATATAATATAGAACTATTTCATCCTTATTCAATGTTGACAAATAACAAGAATGTAATGATTTACGATGTTATGCTGTGTCTTTGTTGGAAAACGCCTTATGTAAACTGTTAAACTTTCTTGATTTTTAATTTACAACATTAAATTGACATTTTTGTATTAATGTTTTATAATGTGCGTATATATATATATATATATATAAAATAAATATGTGTATTTTGGACAGCGATAGGTGGTGTACAGTTACAAGTACTTTTTTAATATATAAAACTATTGACATTGTGATAGTTAGTGTCTGTCGGATCTTGGTGTGCATTTTTCAAACTGTTGGGAGACCAATCTCTAAATTGTTATTCCTGTTACACTGCCTGACTTGGTTAGTAAATATTATATTTTTATTTATTATTGAATTATTATATAACAAAAATTATATGTTGATTTCCTTAGGATATATTTATATTTACATTATGTGCCTACATTTATGCTTTGGTCAGAAGAAGTTAAATATACAAGGACAGAACCTGACTTGTGGTTTTGGTTTGCAGTAGAATGTTTAGATTCGGTAAGAACAAATATCCTGTATATAAAAATAGCATAGGAACTAAGGCTCAAATAATTTATAAATTTATATAATAAAAATAGGGCTACAAATCAAGCAAGGTCTTCATGTTACATTATTGTAAAAACAAATATTGTAAAAACAAATTTATCATAACAAACGTTTCGACTCCTATTGGATCATTATCAATGTTAATCTTAATAACAATATAAAAATTACATACATTTGAAAAATGATCTTAAACAAGACATTCAACTTAAAAAGAAGACACACAACTTAAAAAGAATATAAAAGTTTCATCAATTATATAAATATCCCTATCGTTTTAGATGGTTGTGAGAATTACTCAATATCAAAACGCAGCAATAGCTTTACTAGCTGCATGAACATGACAATGGATTAATAACAAATGCTTGATGGTCATCAACAGTTTTTGTAACATGATATACAGAAATTTATAAAATTATAATTAAAAAAAACAAATTATATACATAAAAATGTATATCGCAAAGTATAAAGTTTAAAATTAGAATATTAAAATTAGAAAAACGATTAAAATTACATATCAAATAGTCAAAATATAAAATAAAAAGTATCTGATAATTAGTGAGACCTATTTAAGAGCAACATTAAATAAAGCATATATGTAATACAGCAAATTGAGATGTCTTTATAATCAGAACTCAGATCTCTTTAAAAGACAATTCAATTCTGTATGACAATTAAGACAAGTGAATGGAACTGTGATAGGGAAAGAATGAAAGGAGAGGATATCTAAGAAGGTATTAAAAAGGGGAAAACGACTGGAGTAGATACATGTCGGATAAGGATTCTATATCTGCTTATTCCTTGTGCTTGTCTTTTTATATGCATCATTTTTTATATTAATTTTTTATTATAAGTTCAGTATCTAATATTTTAACTTCCTCCCAATCAAAATTATGATTAAATTTCATGCGATGATCTGAAATAATCGAAGAAGAAACCTGTTTTTTTTATTTGTAATCTTATAATCATATTATTATATTATTAAATTTACAAATTTATACGTCATTTCTATAACTAATTCTTCATAATTTCGAATATATGTGTTTTATAATTTTATAAATTTCTGTATTTTACAATACATTTATTTTTATACTTACATTTATTTTTATGTTTGTTAAATTATTATTCATAAGGTCATTTGTAATTGTGATTTTAGACTAAACATTGATTTATTGTATTGATTGTAATTCCAAGCTTTTGAGACTACGCTTTATAAGAGTCATATTACAAGAACCGTTGACAACCACCAAGCGTTTGTTATCCACGTTATCATATTCATACACCAATAAGGCTATTGCTGCATTTTCATGTTTTGATATTGAGCAATTTTCACAATCATCTGAAACGATAGGGGTACTTACACAATTGATGAAACTTTTATATTCTTTTTAAGTTGTGTTGAGTGTCTTGTTTAAGATTATTTTTCAAATGTATGTGTGATTTTTATATTGCTATTAAGATTAACATTGATAATGATCTAATAGGGATCGAAACGTTTGTTATAATAAACTATTTATTTTACAATAACTTAGCATGAAGACCTTGCTTGGCTTGTAGTTCTGTATCTGTATATATTATTTAAATAAATATTACAATGTTATTTTATTATATATATATATATGTGTGTATATATATATATATATATATATATATATATATATATATATATATAAATGTTATATGTTAATGAAAATATACAATTAGGTATGGATAAAACTGATTGGACATGCGAAAGCTACACATTGGCTCGAAATTTGTCTCTTTCCACCACCGACGCAGGAAGCCATTGAATTAGCTGGCATTCATAAAAAACATAAAGAATCTTTGAGGAAAAGTAATATCAAAACAGCAAAGAAAGTCGAATTGTGGCAAACATTAGTTTGTAAGTTCTATATACTTACTTTTTATTTTAAGTTTGCATGTATGGATTAAAAAACTGTAATTTAAATAATGTATTATTATATGAACAGGTGCAATGGCAATTAAAAAGAAAATTAGAAGGATTCGTGAAGCTAAAAATAGCATAGATATATCAATGAAAGATCCTAAGGAAATGAAATCATTTGAAACGCAAATAGATGACGAGTTAGTGGAGAATTAGTATAAAGTTATATTAAAATAGTTCTGAAAAGGAGCATTTTTACAGAATTTATACGAACGACAGAAGATACAAGATTTTTTTCAAATGAATTTATTTGTACAATGAAAAAAAAGATTTTTTTATCTGATGTTCAAAACATCGAATACATGCGAATTTTTTTTTTTAAGATTGACTTATCATATTAGTGGCATATATTATGTTTAACAAATACTCAGTTATATTTGTACATAATTAGCGATGGAACAAATAAAGCAATTAAAGTACGCTGTGTGTACTGAGGCAATGAAAAAAAGATTAAAAGAATGCAAAAAGATTGTACTGCAATTTTTATACAAAAATTAAGTTTATTTATTCCATAATTTCGTAGATGTACATCCGCTTACGTAGAAAATTCATCATTTACACGTTAAGTTTTAGTAGGACGTGTCTCGACGGTTATCTGAATGATCCAGTAACGCTACAATCGAGTCGGAGGCGTTTTCTCGGCAGGCATTTAGGAGTATTATTGTTAATCACTCTGTTAATCATTTATACAACTCAAAGCATATAAATATTACACTAATCGTCATGTTGTAGATATAAAATACGATATCGGTTCATTGAATGGCACTCTTATCCAAATTGAATATACGTTTCTTTGTATGATGCAATTGCACTTAAATCCTTGGTAAATTTGCGTTTGCGAAGCTGTACATATACGATATGTGACGCTGTATATATATAAATTAATGCAAAGTTACGTTATCGTGCAGTTTGCATTTGTATCGATTGACGACATAGACATTGTCACTAATTCACAGTGATAACAAATTGATTTTGGGTCACATGATAAATTCGATTACAATGGCTTTGATACGGGTACCATTCTTGCTTATGGCAGTAAATATGTAATATACAATACAAGATTGTGTTATTGTGTTACTGTGCATTTTTGAGCAACGAAATTGTTATCGCAGTAATTTCAGGGGTAACGCTAGAGACGTTCTATACTAGTATACAGTCTCGCTCTTAAAATCGACAAAACTTAGATTTAAGTGGAACATTATTTAGTATTACTTTTTTATATTCTAAGAAGGAGCTCATATATCTTTTAAATTATATACATTGTATTTTATAAATTCGTATGCAGTGTCCTTCAGTTCTGGATGATGTAAAGATATTGTCATGTCGTATTTAAATTGTTGATAATGTTATGAAAATGTATTATCTAAATAAAGACAACGGCAATTTATTAAATAAGTTTAATCTTAGAGACACACTTATAAAATAAATTATTTTATATCGTGTATGTAAGGATTATTTATATGTTTACGGGTATATACTACCAGAGAGAGATGTAATTTGCATTTAACTGTTACTGCATTTATTTTAATAAAATGTAATTGTCATCCTTATTATACGCATGCTCATGACTCAAGCACTGTTGAATAAACAAAGGAAAAAAAATTCGAGCTAAAATATTTAAAATTCATTTCATTGTCATAATAACAAAACGGTTGTATTTAATGTTTCGCATCAGTTTCATACGATCGCGAAAATCAATAAGTAATAAGTAATAAATCAATAAGTGATGATACTTGTTGATTATATTCATTTCTGTCCAAATAAAATTACACAATTTTACGCAATATATTTATAATTTTATTCTGAAAGATGCAGAAACTTTTTCGTATACTTCGAAACTGATGGGTAAATATCTAATATAAATCTTCGTGATAAGTAGTGTAAATTATATGTCATAAGGTGATAAGATATAATTCGCGAACATTGAAATGTGTATTTATTAAACGAAGTTAATTGCACACATTCCAATTGTTTACAAATTATCTTATTACTTTATAAATATATGAATTAACAAACGCGGAGGATCATATGGATATTTTACTTTTATTTTTGGAGCCACTAACTAAATATAATTAAAATTATTAACTTAATTAATTTAATTTAATTTAGAAATGTTAATTAAATTATACGTATATGTTATTTATCGACAAAATTATTATATTTCGATTCCAAAATGATACATTGTAGGATTAATAAAACTTACAATTCACATCCACCAGGTAAATTATCTATCTATAATTAAAATTTTCTCTTTGTACATATAATCGCGCGCTGGTATGCTCTAAAGTCTTTTTTTCGTACTAAATTATATCGAAACGTACAAAGTATCAAATATGGCGATTTACTACTTCATAATTTATGATTACATGTGTCATGCTAATAATAAATTATCGCGTTCATAATATTTATTGTTTCCTTTTCTCTTTTTGGCAAGAATGGCAGCGAGCTACCGTGTAACGAAACGAATTGGAATTTAATTGGGATATTGGGGTAGGAAGACAACAGAAATTATGGTGGGAAATATTATCAAACAATTCTCGTTATCGTATTATACAGGGTGTCTCACAACTACATTTCCTCTTAAGATATTCTTGAGGTAATTTTGAAACGAAAATCCTAGTCAAAAATGTCGAGACTAATAATTTTTTGAATTATAAGCTAATTTTAAATACTTGTAATACAAAAACCATTTTACTTTTATAACCCCTATTATTATTTCTGGATTCTTTTGAACATTCTAAGACGAAAATATCGGAGTTACATCGAGGAATTATACTTGATTTGAATTATAATTGATTAAAGATAGTGTGTAATTAAAAAATTATTGTAGCTTCGACATTTTTGTATTAGGATTTTGTATTAGGATTTTTGTCTCAAAATTACCTCAAGGATACATTCTTAAAAGGAAATGTGGTAGTTATGAGACACCCTGTACATTCAATCCGTTTAATAAATACCCGCCATGCCGACCGGTGCGGGATGATACTGGAACAAATGCAATTACGAAAGTTACTCTTATTACAAACATATATATTATGAGCAATAAAAGTTGAGTCCTCTAAACTTCCTCTTTTTTTATCTTTTAGGCCCAACCCGTATTCTGCACCATGTAATCGATGCAGATATTTAGAATTTCATTTTTCATTTACTTTTATTTTCATTAAATATGAGAGAACACGCACTTTCGTTCTTTGTGAAAATATGGCCCCATTGTTACAGGCTCGATGTAGTATTAGGAAATATAATATTCCTCTTATTTTGTTCCTGAGTCTGCAACAGGCTTCGTACAATTTTGTGCCACTTGTATTTTTCGCGTCGCAATTTCTTTTTTTTTCTTCTTCCTTTTATCCTCGCGAATATATTTCTTGTACGAAAGCGACCTAACAATATATATATTTGGGATATTGATTTATTGCTGGGTCTCGTATATTCAGAATATCTTCTGACGTACTGACAGAGAATAGAGTGACAGATGTTGTCGCGTCTCTACAAACACAACTGGCACGAAATCGCACTGTGTTAAGATCTTTTTGAATTAATATTCTACAGTATATACGTGTTTTGTCCTCCCTACCTACTATATATTCATTTCTTTTATTAAACTTCATTATATTTTCCTAATCGCGAAACAGGCCGCATCTGAATCCGATGATAAGTGAGCTCTTCTTATTATTCGAATTATTTTATACATGCGAGATGAAGATACTATTAGATATTCTAAACAATCTCTTTTTTTAAAACAATTACTTGATTAGCAATATATAGATAATCTATTTTAATATAGTAATATTTATCTCAAGTATATAAAACATAAAAATAGATTAGATTAAAGAGAAAATAATCGCATAAATCTAGACAAATCGAAAATATACGGCCAATACGAGTTTGCCAATACGATAGTGGCTGTAAAATCTATATCATAATTGTATATATCTTTGTTTAGATCTTTTTAAGAGCCAACCATTCTTTATTTCATTTTATAATGATTATATGTACATTCCTAATATTTTATTTCCTTTTATTTTTTTTTGGTAAGAATGGCGGTGAGCCATGTGTTGAAATAAAATAAAATTTAATGGCATTGAGATAGGAACGATAAAAATTATAGTGGGAAACGTTATCAAACAATTCTCGTTTTTAACAATTCGTATGATAAATTTCAATTTTTTTTCAATCTAATTCGAGAAATAAGAAGATCTATCTCGTGTTCATCGGATTATATACAGAGAATGTTTGGAGAATAATGATAAATTTTTCGCAGAATAGACTAAACTGAGAAGAAAAGTTCTACCATTTTACAATTTTCATAATAGTTAACAAGTTATTAATTGCTAAAATTGATCTTCAATAATTTTTTATTAATTTTTTTACTATCAACTTTACAGAAAAACTACAACAGACAAAAATTATTTATTTTTTTCTCATAAATTATTTATTTTTTTCTCTAAGAATTTTTAAATATCGTATTTTCTTTTGTTGATAAAAATGAGAAAATCTAAAAAGTTGATAAAAAATTCTGAAAAAATCTATAGAATTCTATGAGAAGAAAATAAACAATTTTCGTCTTTTCAGTTTTTCTGTAAAGTTGATAGTATTTGAATAAAAAATTATTGAAGACAAATTTTTTTCAGCAATTTTTAGCAATTATATCTCTATTGCGAAAATTGCAAAATGGTAGAGGACTTTCCTTTTCAGTGTAGTTCATTTTGCCCCTATGAAAGATTTATCATTATTTTCGAAACACGTATACCTATACATTGTAAACTTCTTACATTGTTCATGTACCACGTAATCAAACGCGAATTCATCAATCAGCGTGTAAATGATTAAGACATACTCTTTGTCGTGTTACTCCTTTCTTTATCACCTTATGTGCGAGGGAAGCTCATTTCCCGCTGTGGCTCGGGAATTCTTAGTAAGACGACAAAAATCAACGCGTGACTACGAATCGCTATCCTTTATAGGCCACAATTAATTAATATATGTAAGCGTATTTCGCTTATTTCGTTATAAATAGTAATATGACAATTTTAAATAATCAGGAAATAAGATATTAAAAAATGGAATTATTGAAATCAATTTGACTTCTAATCTTGAAAATTAAAAATTTACAATAAAATAAATTAATTTACTTTAAATAAAACTGTGAAAGAAGGGCTGTGGGAGTCAGCGCATTAATAGTGCGAATTATATATCGTGTTTATCACATAAAGTTGAAATATAAAAAATTAGACTTTTCGACTCATCTTTGAGTCATCTTCAGTATAAAGCTAACAGTATCCTAATGAGAAATGATAATGAAATCGACGTCAATTTGATGATTTCGATATCGAATCGATACCGATTCGATTCATTATCATTTCTCACTGGGATAAAAATGCAACTAATCGCATTTCCATAGTTTGTGTGAATCGTCCAACAGTTGCCTATTAGAATCAGAAGATTCATTAGAATCAGAAACTGAAACAATGTGAACACTCACATAATATAATAAAATGAAAGTACAGACATCGTAATTTTAACAATAAACACTCACCACGAGGCACCGCAATGGTATTTGTGTAGGGAAATGATTGTCACTATTGTGAGTATAATACAATTTCTTTAAAATCATTTACACGAATATAATGATTGTAGTGTGGCAACGGTCCTACCACGTCCATGTCTAATTTGAGACTGAGAATAAATATTGTCAATTTAACTAAAGTCACGCAGAGATGTTAGATTTTTTGTTTAAACATATAAATAATAAATATGTTATAGGGTATGTAAGAATTAAAATTTAAATTTAGTGTTAAAAAATTGGTAGCGTATGTATGTTACAATCAATACTATTGTATATTATAATAAATACTATTGTATTCTATAACCGATTGAAAATATTACATGTTTTGGCCTTTCGATTAGGCCCTCTTTAGATAAACATGTTCATACATTAGATATAAATATTTCGATATTGAAGACCGCAAAATACGCAGAGTCAAGATTTTTTGTATCTGTTTGTAAGTTAAGACCATTATATTGTTGTTTAATGTAACATTTCAGATATGAGTTGCTTATTAAAATTTCTTTTTCACATCCAAAATTTTCATCTTATTCCAACGGAATTCATGATTGCAATGCGTTCTATGCTCTGTTATAGCCGAATGTAATGATGTATTTCTTTTAATATGATTAAAATGTTTTGAAATACTGGTTTTTAATTTTCTACCCGTTTGACCCACGTAAGACGCATCACAACCATTACTATTTATTTGGTGAACATTTCTTTTTGAGGAGTCAAGAAATAATTCTTTATGCACCCTAAAATTTTATCTAACTTATTAAGATTGAAAAAAGGTATTTTTGTGTATACATTATTTACGATGCCTTTAAATTTATTGGAAATATTTTTTATGGAACAGTTTTATGGGACAGAACCAAATAATTTTCGGATTATTATTGTTAGTCTTTTTTTATAGATTTACTAATTTTATATTATTAATCAAGCATTTTAATCATTCAGATGTGTAAAATATAAAATTAATCGTCTCTTAGGTCAATAAAATATTGATAATGAATTTCAAATTTTTCTGGTGAAACGTTGAATGCGAAAGTAAAAATGTTTTGTCAAGGTTTATCACGATTCCTCTTTTTTTGACATAATGAGTGTTGGGAAAGATAATTTAAATATCTACCAGAAAATGTACTTTTATAAAATCAGTCAAAAATAATTATCCCATTAACTCAATAATGATCATCATGTCTAGGTTTATTTTTTTGTTTACCAATTTCAATAGTGAATTGAAGTCTGCGATGATATGAATTAAGAATTGTGTCCACTGAAGTAATTTGGGAACAGCCGTGACCAAATCATCAACATAGGTATCTTAAATAAAAGTAAATTATAACTCTGCCAAACATCTCATTTTCTAAAGCCTGCATAATTAAGTCAAGTTATGATCAGTGATAAATCCCATAGGCATACGTTTGTCTATAAGATTATCGAAGATAAAATACGTCGCATCTAAAATGAATTAAACAGCCCTAAGGAATTTTTTTTGATATGTCATATCTCTGAAATAGGAGGTGGCGTCGCTAAGGACTCAAATCAAGGATACGTAAATTTCTTTAAATGGAACCCTATATTTTTCATTACATATTCTTGCACTTTACAAACACGATTTTATTTTCAACGCTCCAGAAAAAATTTGAAATTTATTGTCAATATTTTATTGACTATCTGAGAGAATGACTACACGATTAATTTTATATTTTACACAGCTGAACGATTAAAATGCTTAATTAGTAACAAATCTATAGACAAAAGAAGATTAGCAATAATAATTTGAAAATTATTTGGTTCACTATTCCATACATAAAAAATAATAAATTTATTTTTCAATAAATTTAAAAGCATCGTAAATAATGTATATACAAAAGTACATATTCGGAAGCTTTTCAAAACACTACAATAAAATATTTTTTCGTTAAGTATTTTTCGAATTATGAGGTTTGAATGTTAAAGTATCGCTGGCATTAGCATTATCCAAAATTAATCACGCGGAGACAGTGATGTGAATTCTGGGCTGCTTGCAGCACGGTTATTAATATAAAGGGGGCATAAGAAGGTACAACGATGAGTTTATATTCGTGTATATTTGCGCATGCATGTGTGTCCATCTATGCCCTCTTTATGCTAATACTTGCAAGACTCGGAATTCGCATCACTATGCCGATATTTAATCAGATTTATATCTTTTTTATGTGCGTGCGCATGCACGTGTGTGCGCGCGTGTGTGTGTGTGTGTGTGTGCGTGTGAATGTGTGGTGTGCATGATGTGTAATTTATTTGATGAAATGTTTTCTCAAATTAATCTAAATAATCTAAAAGGATCTAATAGCATTCTATTTGACGTCTTCCGTGGCCGTTTCCAAATTTAATTGATATACCTTGTATAATTTTATATATAATTATAAATACAGTAAAATTATATATAATTTTATATAATTTTATATAATCATATATAAAATATTTTTTTTCAGGTTAAGTTAAAAAATAAAATTATTAGGGTGCATAAAGAATCATTTCCTGAAAAAGAATTGTTTACCGAATAAATGATTGTGATGCGTTACGTATTGGTCAAATGGATAAAAAATTAAAAATTCGAACTGTTTCAGAACATTTTAATCATATTAAACAAAATACATCGCATTAGGCTTTAATAGAGTATAGGACGCATTACCATCACGAATTCCGTTAGGAAAAGGTGGAAATTTTGGATGTGGAAAAAATTTCAATAAGACTCAATATTTATATATTTATATATGGGTTATTAATCTTATCGAGGAGCATTTCACTCTCGAAGTCAAATGAGTTAACGCGAATCAATAACATTTGACTCTAGAGTGAAATGCCCCTCGAATCTTACATACCCTCAAAAACATCAAATACATAGTAATACTGATACGAAGCGAATTCTTAAGAATTATTTTGTACTGTTGCTCATGCTCTACAATCCCAGATAGCCAAGCGTGATATAGCACATTGTGCAAACTTATGCATTGCATATGTTGTTATATATTTGCTATATAATTGCTGACATCAAAATAGGACACATTACAACAACATGAAATACAATAACATTACTGCTTATATATGTAATCAGTTGTCGAAATTTCTAGAGCAAACTGCGAATTGATGATACATTATGTTCGCAACATGACAGCAACAACGAATAATCGTTTCTTAAGAATCATGATGAAAACATGACAGCAACAGAACATATATGTATAATGGTTTCCATCGGTGGTTGCAAATATGTCTTCAAGCTATAAAATTTTTTAATTGCAATTCGTTGCTAACAAAATGCTGACAATATGAAATGTTACATGTTTTCGAATGATATTTATGCTGACATGTTGCCATCACTTTGCTATTACAAGAATTCGAGTTCCGTTGAATTCAACACGGCAGACATAATGCTATCTTATTTTGTCATGAGTTTGTTGAAATTGATTGCTGCAACATATCAGCAAATATACTGCATTTGGCTGTCTGAGATATTGTAAATTCTATTTGTAAATCTACATGTTTAAATGTTTATGGGAGAATCTCGATTCTGATTGCACATTGTTTATATGTTTATATGTTCACTGAGAAAAATGTCCAATGTTTCTCTAGGCTGACATTACTACAGAATATAGGATTTGTGGCATTATTGTTGAGGTCAAGCGAGCACGTGTCTCTAGCGCGAATTTGATTTTTATTACATATTCTTTTTTATTTTTTGCCATATTCTTGATTTATTCTTATTTTTGGTCATAAAAACTGTTAAGGAACGAATATCTTTCATCGGACAATCCGATAAATCTATTTACGATTAAATATATGTGATCGAATTTTTTGACCGATCAAAATAATCGGAAATATCCGTTTGTTATTTTTTGAAGAGGTAATCATTACGATCGAAAAAACTGATAGTTTTCTTAGTGTTTATATTTTATCAGTTTCATATAGATTATTTTAAAGAAATTGTATCACACTCACAATAATTGTGACAATATGTATATAATTTTATCAGGATTGGGCAAGTTAATTTGTTTTTTAACTAAGTTAAGAATAATATAAGTATACAATTTAATAATTTTACATTGTATAATCGTTATACAATATAAAATTACTAAATGTGTACTTATTATTCTCTCACATTGTGTCTGAAGATTGACTTAAAAAAAATCAAATTAAAAGTTAGTAGTTATCGATAAAATGTAGTTAAGTTAAAATTAATTAAATTTTTAACTTAACTTTTAACTTTCTTAGCACTACCAACCCTGAATTTTATATATAATTATACCTATATAATTTTATTTTATATATGATTATATGTAATTTTACATATAATTGTATATAAATATGTACATAGGAGTAATTTGAGCATTGGAAATTTTTTGTAAGAAATTATGGAGAAATGAAAGATTGAAATATATACAGGGTGTTTGGAAATTAGTAATAAATTTTTCGCACATGTGATAGAATGAACTAAACTAAGAAGAAAAGTTTTCTACCATTTTACAATTGCCGCAATGGTTAACAAGTTATTAATTTAAGAAAATAGCGTAATAACTTCGTATAGCATACATTATACGAAGTTATACGAATTCCTCAGTAAACCTAGATGTGTTCGAACAACTCTAATTTTCGACGGCACG
>NW_012130074.1:3344733-3350966 GCF_000143395.1 Atta cephalotes
CGTGGGACGTAATTTAGACTTTATTTTACTTTAAAATTAAATTAACTTTACGTTAACCTATTGGCCGGACTAATTAAGTAAAAGTGGTAAAGTTAAAACTTTTCCTTCTTAGTTTAGTTCATTCTATCACATGTGCGAAAAATTTATTACTAATTTCCAAACACCCTGTATATATGAAACATTTTATTAAAACAAATGCCAATCAAATGTTTAACAATTAATCAAAAAATAATGTTACATTTAATGTTAAATATTTAGTAAGTAATAGAATAAGTACATACAGTATGGACACTGAATTTTTTATGTGGTCTCCAATGTTTAATGGGCCTGTGTCGGTTAAATCTTTGCTTGTATATACCTAAATATATTATATCTATATAATCATACATGTTATCAACGGTTATAAAACATAATTCACATTTAATTACACTTTTCATGCAATATATTATTTTTTCAAATCTATAAAAGAACGAATCTATAAATAATATTATTCTTTTGATATCGATTTTTTTGTTCAAGTATTGCTAAAGAAGAACCTGTGTGTTTCGAAATGTCCAATTTTATATATTATTATTTAATGTTCTTCGTTTAATAAATTTATGTATTGTTTTTTTAACCTCAATTGATTCGATTATAGACCGTTCTTTTATAGATTTACTTTGCATAATACGAGCATTTTGAATATTATTTTTTCATATACAAGGTATCCTAGAAATAAGGTAGGAGTCGCATTGGGGGCGTAGAATGTCTGTGTATACTGTGTGGCCTATCGTGTCTCGTTTTCGGCGATGCGCCGCCGCCGCTGTCGAGTGTAGGCCGTTCTATGAATTCGCGCAGTGCGGCTTCATCGCATGTTGGCTTAAACGGTTCCTTTCTTAATTCAACTACAGCAAGTATCTCAAAATAGTATCAGACTTTTCTGTTCCCCTCGACCCATTCTACGTCCCCAATGCTCTTACCCTATTTCTGAGACATCCTATATAATTGTTTAATTACAATTTTATTATTTAATAAATTATTATTTTTAATTTACTATTATTACTGTTTAATATTATGTGAATATTATCTTTTTATTGCTTGAATACACGTATTCTGGGATCTACTACATTAAAGGTGCCGACTTTCAGTGTCCATACTATATGTACTTATACTTTGATATTACCAAATAGTAACAGTTTGATCAGACAAATCTAATAGTTGGCACTACTAGGACCAATCGTTACAGAAATATAAAGGTTACTCATATTACTAGGAGTGCTCATAATATCCTAATAATTATACGTGTATATAAAATATATCCATTATATATGAAATATACAATTATATACAATTATATATAAAATATATCCATTTATATACAATTATATAAAAGTATATATATTATTATATAATTTTATATAATTATATATATAAAAATTTTCCCACTGTTATTAACTCTAGTAAGTGATTGTAATTTTAATTGTAATTTTAATTTCAATTAATTACAATGCTTCAAAGAAATTTATTGGAAAAATCGCAAAAACTGACCACTTTAAAAAAAAATAAAATGTTAAATTTTTTAATTTAATCTGGGTCTTCAAATTATATTATAAAAAAATTAAAGCAATGTAAAAAATCGCATAGAGTACGTTGAATCCATAAATGACATACTAGGGTTAATTACGCTGACTTCACAGCTCTTTCTTTCACAATTTTATTTGAAAGAACGGTGGCAGTTTAGGATTAAAATTTGTCTATGATGAATACGTATGAAATCGGTTAATCTTTATAGATTTGGACGTGTTGAATTCGAAGAAAGAAAATTGTTTTCATAAAATTTTTCGGAAGAACTTTCAAGAATTTTAAGCTTATAGTATGTCTTGTCTAGAATCTAATCGTTTCATTAAGTCATGTGACAGTATACTTGTTATGGGTCAGTCTGAATTTTATTCTTTATATTTTATTATTATTTAGCTATAGATTCATAACTATGAGGCCACGTACTAAGCTATGCCATTATGAGCTTTCCTCGAGCTGAGTTCGGATTAATTAATTGCAAAGCAGAAAAATTGCATTTTCATAAAGTTCTCCGGTCTTTGGAGAATTTTAAGCTTTACATTCAAGTTCAGCAAATATCGTCCATCCAATATCCAATATCGTCCAAATATATATTTATAAAGATTGACCGATTTCATATATTTTTATCACAGGCAAATTTTGGCCCTAAATTGCCATTGTTCTTTGAAAAGTGCTTTTTTTATTGTTTAACTTATTTTAATTTTCTCATATTTAATTGCAGAAATTTAAATAACAAATATCTATTGCGCGAAACAAAGAAGTAAGAAATATACATCGCCTTAACCCAGTAGCTGTCATCCTCATTTGTGGACCAGCGACTTTTTTTTTTTATCGTTAATAATAATTTTTATTATTAATTATTTTATTTTTAATTAACTAATAATAACTTTTTATATCATCAGTCAAACATAAAAAATGAAAGTGTGACAGTTAATGGGTTAATAATAATAAGAATTCTCCGTTCGCGATAGCGACGCAAATGTGTTGTAAAATAATCGACGAGACTATTATATCTCATCGGTGGTAAAGTCGAACATGCATTCATACCCCTAACGAAAATACGATCTTTATAAAACGTTTACAATGTTCGATGACGATTTTTTAAGAGTTATATGTTTTCAAACTTTAAGAACGCTTACAGAACATTATTGGGTTTTAAACACTTTCAGAACGCTTATAAAATACAGTATATATTGTTTCATAAAAGTTCTGCTAAAGTAATGCTTTTCAAAGGAAAAGCTGCTCAGTAAACGCTGATGCATCTTCGTGCAGAGAATTCACTGTCAGATTTTTCAAACATTTAGTAAACGCTTTTCTCAATACCGTGAAACAAGCATTTTTCTTCCGTTCAACAAACGCTGTTCCAATGTAGAATTATTGAATCTCAATAAACGTTTTGTAAGGCTTTTATGCAAATGGTTTAAAGACGCCCAAAGAACATTTTCCTCAATTCTATACAAATGCTCATGTAAACGTTAAACAAACATTTATAAAACTTCTCATTTTCGTTAGGGTCGACTTTCGCATTACCACCGAGGTCACTCGCTAGGTCTTCGACTTCAGTCTTTCGGACGTTAGGTAATACGTTTCGCTTGTGTCGATGTAGTTATATAGTAATAGCAGATGTTGTTATATTAATGCCGCGCATAAAACACGTACACAAAATACAATATGTGTATTTTCAGTTTTGTATACGTGTTTTACGCGTGGCATTAATGCAATTAGTAATTGTCTCTTAGAGGATACCCTAAGGTCCCGGAAAGAAATTAGGGGGTCTGGCAGTGTCCGGGGAGATTTCGGAGAGCTGTATGTCAATGGGGACGCGTGTGTCGTACAAGGACGGCGCCTGTAGTATAATCCCGGCCGAGCCGACGATTACGGTTACCAGGAAGATCCATAGGAATAATCTGTCGATCACCATTGCGACATACTTCCAATCGTCCTTGATCTACGGTTGAATTCATAAGTGATAATCAAGAATTTAAAGTATTTCATACACGGAAAAAAACGTTTTGCGTTTTAAGTATATCAAAATTAAACGCCAAATATATATCTAAAAATAATTGTGATGCTCAAGCACAATAATAATGTTGTAAAAACATTTTGACATTTTGGCAAACAATTTAAGTATCTAACATAATTATTTTTAGATCTATATCTGGCCTAATTTAATAAATTTATTGTTTTCAGCAAAATCGTTTGTTTCATGTATATTTTCTACTGCGCGAAGCAGTGAATTTATGAATATATAAAAGAAATACATACTGTATATTGAGTTTTCTCCTATTCTGAAATGTATTTTGATTTTATGACGAAAATTACCTAATATTTTCATTTACATCATTTCATTACAACATACGTTTTTTTTTCGTATGATATAAAAAAAAGCAGCTAATATTCAAATATTGTATAATTCGAAACTCAAATTGTATTAAAAATATTTATTAAATAATATCTAGCATAAATCTAAAAAAATATAAACCTCATAAAGAGAAAATTTCTAGAAAATTTCTTAATTTTGGGATTTTTTAAACATTCTAATTTTTTTTTAAATATCCTATTTATTATATAAATATCTTATAAAGATCTTTTTTAAATTGCGTTATGTTATATATATTAAAATATTGTGTTATGTTATATATATTAAAATATTGTGTTGTTATCTAAGTTACGTAAAATTATAATTACTCTATTAGAATCCTCTTCTTTCTTTACATGATCGGCGATATAGCGGATGCCTTCTATGGCCCTATGTATTTCTGGGCACTGATGCCAACTCTTAAGTGTGCTACAGATTCGGTTGACGCTCTCCCCTGTTAGAAGTTGCGACGGTGGTGTAGGTGTCGCTTGCGGACCGTGGATACGGCACGTGCTTTCTAAATTTATTTCTTCCAATCCCCTAAGCAGATAATACAGTCACAAAAGAGATGACCATAAATAAATATGTATACAATCAAAAAAAACGTAAGAAAATGAATCGAAGAAATATACATATATGTTACGCAAAAATATCCAGCTTAAAAAGTTTTAAAGCAGCTAAAAATATATAGTTAATATTAAATCTAAAAAACATGAAAATATAGTGTATTTATCTTAGATATTTTCGATATTTTTTACACCATTGAATTTTTATTTACATTTTATACGTTTTTGATATTTATTAATTTTTTGACATTTATCTTTTTTATTATTTGTAGTACTGATTTGTCACAAAACATCAAAATATGTCAGTAAAATGTATTGTAAAATTAAATTACACGGAAACAAGTTTGTTGAAGTATTTAAAAATTTAACTATACGTATAGATTAGGTTAGGGATAGGTTAGGTTAGATTAGCATAGGGGAAAGTTGCCTACATCGTACCTCTTAATGTTTAAACAAAATTATAACAAAAGCACTGAAGAGATCAGAATATTTTTGTACTCATATTAAACTTTAGTTCATTGGAAATAAAACAATATTTATAAATAAAACGATATTTCTACGAAAATAAATATTAAAATATTTTTAATTAATTTTAATCAGATTTAAAAAAAAAGTAGTTTTCGATACGATTTAGAGACCGAGTCATTAAATTGTATCACTGGGTCCTAAATCATACTTCTAATCTAGCAAACAAACTGACATTATCTTTATTATCATTTTGACAAAATAACATTTTTAAATAACGGCAAATTGACGTCAGCTTGTTCATTGGGAAGATAAACAAAAATTAATTTAAAAACTCATTTATTAATACATTTATTTTTATTTTTCACTAAGTATAATATTCGCGCATAACAAGAATAGAACAGCCTTTCGTTTTAAGTGAAAACGCATTAAATAAATTCACCTAATTTCATTAAAATTGGATGTGAGATAGTGGTTCTAAATAAACATCGACTAAAATACATGTAGGTACATAGCACTGCATTAAGTTGGTATAACAGATATTCCCTTACCTTAACAGTTGTTAACTTTAACGCTTAATATCTTGCTTCGCAGTGCAGTCCCGCATTTTTTCGACCAGGTTTTTCATTTTGTACAAAAACGCATCGAATGGATTTAATTTCATCGAAATTGGATAATTACCACCAAAGCAGTAATTAAAACCTTATTCTTTGGAGAGAGCAGTAATTAAAACCTTATATTCTTCAATTTTTACGTTATAGGTTTTTTAATAATTCTTTACGTCCGATGCTAATCAAACGTAACAATGTGTATAAGTCACGAGTAGATTATGGAAACTTGCTTGCATATCGTTACAATATAAAGACCAGCGACAAGTATGATTTACTCAACTTTTTCTATTTTTATGTATTTGCAAATAGCAACATAAATATTTTGCAAATTTGATGCTACAAAAAGAGTTCAAATATCATTTACAATGCTGTAGTATATTATAATTCAATTATTCACCTTGTACTGATAGCACCTTAGATAAATTGTTACAAAAGCTTAGATCAGACACTGAACAAAATCAATTTTGAATGTCACTCGTAAACAGATGGATTAAAGATAAAATAAAAATGACAGTTCTTAAGCCATATTATTAGCGTCATCACCTTTAAAAAAGAATGTTTTGTTTAGAAAATACAATGGAGGTACGATTTAACCGTTGGTACGACTTAGCCAACTCTATATATATATATATATATATATATATATATATATATATATAATATATACACACACAC
>NW_012130074.1:3352701-3367746 GCF_000143395.1 Atta cephalotes
TATATATATATATATATATATATATATATATACTTGTTTTCGATTTGTATTTTTTCGAATTAAAAATGAAAGATTGGGGCAAGTTGTTACACTTCGATCGGGGTAGATTGTTACAGTGTAACAACTTATCCTATTGAAAACAATTTTTTTTTCTTCTACAAAATACATGGAGATAAAGATAATCTATTTATAGAACGCACAGACTTCTATAAATAAATTGCTTTGTTTCCATGGTTGTTTCCATAATCGCGTCCAGCAGACCACTTAACTGTTGTGCAACTGTTTTATGATTGACTGCTGAGATAGGATCATTTTTCTAGATCTAAAAGTATAATCCAATCAGCGCGAAGAAAATTTCCAACAGTTGCAAAATAAACGTTCTGCTGAACGCAATCCATTTGAAGACAACGCTGGGCAGCGTCATATTTGTGTTTACTCTACTCTCACATATATAAACATCACACAGATAATAACATTAGTGTTCACATAAATTTATGCGATATTCAGAGACAGGACGCATACATACGCATATGTGAATTGAAACAAAGACAGCTCGGAATCAGATTCATCTTTTTCTATCATTGAGTTAGCAATCTAATTATAACAGTCTGTAGAATGAGAAATGCGATTTGACAAAAAAAAAAGCAAACAAGGATCTGTAAATATAAAAACTTATGCGACAGCGGGAAAAGAAGTTAAAGATGATCATCTGTCTATAAGAAAAGCGGCAAATGCATGTAATATTAATTTTATGGCTTTCCAATGTTAACTTTAATAACTATTATAATTAAAGAAAAAATTTTTATAATAATATATTTTTTTATTTTATATTATAAAATAAATATTCCCTGTGTAAAAGTATTTCATATTTAATTTCATTGTAATCTTAAATTTGCGTATATATAGATGTTTCAAGTGAGATACTGTAAATGTAACAACTTGCCCCACCCTCGTAGAAAAATACTACTGAGCACTAGGAATATTTTGAGGCACTACTATACTACAGCACTATTACACTACTATAGTAGTGCAGAAATATTCAGTAATGTTCAGTAGTGCTAAGCTTTTATATATTCATGTTTCGGCAAGATACAAAATGCAGGAAACTAGTACTTTACAGAAACTAACTATTAATAATTTTATTTTAAAAAAAGTACTTTTAGAAAGAGAGATTCGTCATGAGATGGACTTGTTTTCCGTAGAAAGAGAAAATGACGCGAATCCTTATAAAGAGACATATGTAAATGAAATCACCATCACTTAGCTCGATCAGAGTGTACTCGTAGAGTCTTTGAAAGTGCATTTTTTAAATAGAGTTATTAATAGTTAGTTTCTGTAAAGCATAATCGTTTCCTGCATTTTGTATCTTACCGAAACGTGGATATAAAAGATTTTAGCACTCAACACTACTGAATACTTCTGCACTACTACAGTAGCGTAGTAGTACAATAGTGCCTCAAAATAAGCCTAGCGTTTAGTAGTACTTTTCTACAAGGGCAGCTCATCATATAATACACCAAATAATACATATATATTATTTGGAGCATTCCAAGTCTTGACGACACGCACCGAGGATGCATCTCATTCGGAAAGGGTCCGGAGGATTCGACTACTTCTGGGGTCGAGGACGTTGATGATCGGTCTCGTTGATGATTGTCCGTTCCCACTCCAACTGTCACCAGATTTTTATCCTTTTTTGGCTTGATGTCCTCCGGCCTAGAATGGAAAAAAATGCAATATGGTTTATCTGATACGGAAATTCATTTCGTTTCGATTCGATTCCGGAACTGTGAGAGCATGTCTGTAAGTACGCTGAGATTCGTGTGAGCTAATATTTTGCACATTTTTCTAAATTCTAATCAGAGATTGACTTAGCCAGAAATGATTGCTCGATGCTGATTCAATGTCAATCAACTAATCATTCTGATTGGAAATTAATTATTATAATCGCAAGAATTATATCTCTTATATATTTTCATAGTTCCGAAGTCGACATTTTTCTCCTCTGGTGAAAAAAATTTCGTTGCAATTATTCCACGTTTTGGAACATTTCAATGAAATTGCTGAAAATTTGCTGAAAATAAATTTTTCATCTAATATATTGAAAAATCATTGAAATTAAACTGAAATTTTTCTGAAATGCTGAAATTTCGCTGAAAAGTGTTTTAAAACATTTCAGCAAAATTTTTCCACTAGGGGAGTAATTAACAAATTATTATAATAAAAATCATTGACTGCCAGCTTTAAGCTTCATGTACAGCAATGAATAACTTACATATTGCTTTCTAGAGTCAAGTTTATGATACTCGTATGTATCAAACGAGTATGTATCATAACTACACATGCTCCGAACTTTCTAGTTGCGAATGTTTCGAGATGTATGTATTTAAGTACTTAATCAAAAACAGTTCCTTGAAAAGACATATCGTTTCGACATTTTTTCGAGGAACTGTTTCTGACTGGGTAATGTCGAATGATGAAGAGCAGCTCTAAATTCTGTATGAAGTTTCTGCATGGCTGATTATGCGATAATGTCCAACATTTTTTTCGCGTAACGTCATTATATTTTGCATACATGTACGTACAACGCAATACTTGTATAGCCGATCAGAAAGGTCAACATCTTTTTTTCGATGGGAGTAGTCTACTCATGGAGTAATTGGTTCTTATTTGTGGATTTATGAATAAGAACCAACCGCTCGATGAGCGGTTAAGTTGCACTCCGAAACTCATCGAAAAAAGATATTGCAATCTTTCTGTGACCGGCTATATAAGTATTGTATTGTATATGTATGTAAGATGTAACGGCGTTGCGCCAAAATAATGTTACGCATCATAAAATAAAATTCCTGAATGGAATTATAGAACATTATGTTCAATTTCATTATTTTGTATCATCGAGAAAGAATCTTTTTCTTCAGAAAGATTCGAACAATATCTGAATATAGTTTTGTTGTACTACATTCAGATATTGAATATTTTCTGGTTGAATAAATAATACGGTCTCGACGTCAATGACTGATTGTCAATGTCAAACGATATCTCGCTGGGAATCAGGAAATTTTATTTGTATGACAACACAGTAGGGAGAGATGCGACTAATGATAGGCAGACACGATTACTCACGATGCAGCGCGATGCAGAAGTGATGCACCGTGAAATGGTGCTAATTAATGCTTGCAGGTATGACCCAGTGAGAAATGACAAAATCAATGTTGATTCGATGTCGATTTGATGAATTCGATGTCGAATCGAAATCAATGTCGATTCGATGTCGATTCCATAATCATTTCTCACTGAGAACGCGACACTAATGTCACGTGCACAGGAAACACTAATGAGTGCTCTAATGCCCGCTCTGGCGTGGATCCAATGACTAGGCCACAAATGCCAGAAGAATATATCTTGCCTGAAATCGTAATTGATTCTCTGCGATGGCGTATTATACCTGCGCATTGCCAGCAGCCTCGGCAGCAATTGGATGAACACGCGTCGGACCCACGGCTTCATTACATGGGTTTGCGGCGAACGGTAATGCACATTTATGACCACCACTGTTATCCATACGCTGTAAAACACGAAAGAAAGCTGCTGAAATGTAAGACAATTCGTGATCGAGTTAATTATTCAATAATCTCTAATTGTATTAATTTTAAATTTTTTAAAAAATTTGTAAATTAAACATGAAAAAAAAGATATAGTTCACATAACTAAAAATATTTAGTTGTGAGCAATATCACTCTATAATTATCATTATGTGATAGGAATGTGTGGTTGATTTATTTACTTTTGATGTGTCAATTACGTCCATGTAGTTAGACGCGATTCGGTTGTGACAAAACTTGGTTGGGGGATTACTTATTATGGATAAGTTATATATTCGTATAGTTGCGACAATCGTGATATAAAGTATATATGTATGATAAGAATTAAATTATTAATAAGAATTAATTTCTTATTAGTAATTTCATCATACTATAAATGAAGTTGCAATTTTCAAAAAGCAAAAGCGACTCACGCTTACTATTGGGTTGTCCGGAAAGTTCGTGCCGACTAACTTATATAATTTAATAAATGTATACTAAAATTTAAATTTTCTGCGTTTCAATTTTCCTTCAACATCGGCACAAACTTTCCGGACAATCTAATAGTTAAAGATATGTGTATGTGAAACGCTCATTATTCTAAGCGCACATATATACATATCTAGTTGTGTGCATAGTTCGAGCCTTTGATTTGTTTCATAGAATTTGCAGATGCAATTTGCTTATAACACACGCGTCGATTAGTATCGTGAAAAGACTTTTTATTTTGTTATTGTATTATGGAACGTTGTAAGAATACATGAAACTGTCGCATCTTATTTATGAATAATAAAAAGGAAATACATCTGGAAATACAATTATTTATTGGATGTTTAGAAAGTTATATATAAGTGCATGTTTAGAAAATATTTGTCCACATATTTATAAAAAAACAGATTGATTATGAAACTTTAAAATTTTCATAACTATTCCGACACAATTCCATCTGTCATAAGCAATATAGGCGATCAACTAAAATTGAGAAAAGAAATAAAGTCTATTATTGAGGTTTGTAAAGATTCTATAGAATAGAAATTCAGTTAAGATATTTCTCTGATTACAATTGCGTTAGAAAATTAATCGCGTACAATCTACGAATATGCCTCTCCGCGCGTGCTCTCCGAAGAGAGAAACTTTTGAGGCGAGCGTACACACATACGCATTAATGTATCTGTGTGCATGAACACTAGTCCGCACTGAAGACAGTGTGTCCTTGTCTTGCCACTCGGCGTACGAGAAGGAGAATTTCTATCAAATTACATATTTAAACTACTCTAATTTAGAAACGGCATTGCTAGGCTTCCCCATTTTTTTAATGAGGTTTCTATAATTATTTCTACATTACATATTTTTTTTTTAAATTTGTAGAAGACCGCGAAGTATTAAGACGTTATTTCAGCAAGGCTTGGTATAGAAGTTTACGTGTTGAAAGCTGAAACTTTGAAAGTGAATATCTCCATTTCAGCATCGCTCTTTGAAATTTTAATCATAGATAAAATTATTTCATAATATTCAATTTCATAATATTCATAAACATAATATTCAAATTTCAAACTAATCTGTAGAAACTCAATTTCTCGGAGAAATAGATGATTTAATTAATAGATGAGATAGGCAAATCTTTTTCTATATTTATATTGCTTATATTAGTTTCGGAATTTTTTTATCTTTAAGGAAAATGAAAACATACAAGAGCAAATATGTATAGAATTGTATGTAATTGTAGACTATATCAGTGATTTCACTTTCCACTTCAATAAGTTAATTTTCAGAACCAGAATATTTGTCCGGAATCTTCATTAATAATATGAGATAAAGATATTAACGGTAAAAACAACCTCAGAGAAAAAGTTATGTTTAGAACAAGTTATAGAACACAATAATCCAATAATACTAAATGATAATAATCCTTCGGAAAATGTAAATTTTTAATTTCGTTCTTGAATAATTTTTCAATATAATGAATGAGATGAATAGATTCAATAAGATGAATAGATTAACTAATATAATAGACAGAATCTCGCATTAGATTAATACGAGATATAGATCAGTTTAATTAATAAGATTAATTTCTTTTAATTTTTAGTACATTTATGAAATTCTCCAAAAAACAGGAAAAGCTATACTTGAATTCTATAAACAATCTACTTTAGATAATAATGCACGATATAAATTAGCTGAACTGATCATACAAGCAGAGTATGGTGCCGATATTAACAAAACGTAAGTATTAGTATTTAATTTGGAAGTTTATTTTTAAACTCATATATAGGGTGGTCCACTTAAATCGACCATCTGGAATATCTCGCTTATTTTTGATGATATAAAACAAGTTTCAAATAAAAGTGGAAGAGGGAGGACGTATTTTAATTATGTTGTTTTTTTTCTAGGTGGAGACGTCAAAAAGATATGAAGATTACGTACACTTTTTTAAATCGAATTGTATGATTTTTTTTTATACAATATGATTCCTCTAATTATTCTGCATATAAAAGATATTAAGATAGTGATATCAAAAAAAACTATAGTTGACAAGCTATTTTACATTTTATTATTACATCCAGTGGACTCCACGATGTTCTCGTTTTGAACGTTCAACAAGGTAATTATTAGGATAAGCGCGAACAAAAAATGCGAACGTTAACCAACAGTCACCATCAATTGGCGAGCGTGACAATGAGTGCATCCAGAATCAACGATCATTCACGGAGCAAAAAAGAGATTTATTTATTATATGTATATACTGAACGTGTTTAAACTTTCTCAACATGATTTGTAATCTTGTATAATATAAATTTTATTACTATGAATCAGGCGATTCTGGATATCTATGTTTTTGCTTATCTTTCCAAAATCATTGGGAAGGTTTCCAACGACGTCTCTTACATAATGGATTCAGAAGCGACTGAGCAAAAAAGAAATTTATCTATTATTTGTTTATTATGGATAATCTTTAATATCATCTTTCTTATTTATTACTATTTATTATTTCTCTAATACCGTGTTTAGACTGTAAGGTTATGTAGCGCTCAGTGAACGATGGAGTGACTTAAAATTACGCTCCATCACTTATTCTATGTTACGAATTATAATAAATAAACATATTAATAATAATAATAATAATAGATAAATCTCTTTTTTGCTCAGTGAGCGGTCGTCGCTTCTGAATGCATCCATTATGTAAGAGACGTGTGGTTCAGTTTCAGTAAATGCAATATCCAAATGCAGATCAGAGATCCTGATAGATAAAAACTCACATTTCCAAACGCGTAAAAACATGTTGAAGGACATTTTCTCGTCAACAACGGGAAGTAATAAAATAAATGCAGGATGACAAGAGCTTTTAATTTTTTGTTGGCGATCATAAAACTTGGGCAAATACTAGTTTAGATGAGAAAACGCACGTTCAAGTACATAATAAAAGAGAAATCAAAGAAAAAAAAGGAAGAAATGTGAAAATTCGAGAAACTGTAACCAGATCGTTTGAAAGGGATGATGAATAAGATCCCCTCTGCTCAAAACGGAAAAACTTAAACCTGTGACCATCGTCCATATACCATTTTAGAATTTAATTTTAGGATAAGAAAATTTTAGAAACAAGATTTGTCTTTTTTCTCTTTCTTTCTTTTCTTTGATCATTCAAAAGTTTTACTTTTTGTAATCTTTGTCCATTTATCTATGGACGCAGACTCCTAAGAATACAAATAAGACTTATTATAAATAGAAGGTATCGATTTAAAACTCTCAATAATGAATAACTCGAATTTTCTAGAAATATTTTCGATTCTTAAAATAGAGAGTTCTTGGACTAGGCAATCAGTCCATTGAATTCCGCAAGGTCGCATCTAAAAATGAAAATTATAATAAAATTGAATTTTTTACAAGATCAAGAATAAAGAGAATTTTTATTTGAAAGAATATTATTGCGAATCTTATAAAATTAAACTCGCCAATGGGCGGCTGTAAGTCCGAAATCCTTGGAGAAGATGATGACGTGTCACCAATAAGTTTTTAAGAGGTTGAAATTTGTAGTGTAGGAGGAACAATTTTGGAAATAGTTCGCCAGTAATAACACGAGAAACAAATTTTCTACCAAAGCGAAAAAATCCCACCAACTTGAATCCTCGATTTTCCAGCTTAACACATCCCATCAAAAAACCATCTTCAAAAACTCAGATATAAACCGTGATACCGCGAGACTCTCTCTTATTTTTTCTGTTCTTATTCTGTATCTGATTTTGCCGCCTATTTTATGCTTTATTCTGTTGTGCTCATTTAGTCAGTCAGTCAATCATACATACGGTTTCATCATGTAAAGTTTTATACGTTAAATAGTTTCCGTTTCATAAAAATCTGTGCGCGACTTTTTAATCGAGTGATGAACTTCACCTCATCTCTTTGGGCTCCGCCATCTGACGCGAATATTACTACAGCAGAAAATTGTAATCTCATGGATTATTTATTTGTCCCGAAATTAAATTAATCGCTAAAGAATAAATAATTCACTAGTGCAAATAATGTTCTTTTAAATGTCATTAAAATTAACGGAATCGACGAAACAGACAATTCCCGCACTTAACATCCCCTCTTCCTAAAAGTTCTTTCCCAGAGCAACTACCAAGTGTTTACATCCCAGTATTACTTCCTCGATCATTATACCCATATCTCGTTCCCATAGAATTCTACAACCTTTTCCCACGAAATCAGAAATACTATTATCAGTCAACTTTCTCATTTGTTCATTCCAGTATTCCTTTCAAATTCCGCCTATACATATTTAGTTTCGATGAAATTCTTTTATAACTTTTTTCCTCCTTTCTCCGCTACTATACGCAAGATAGAAAAAAAAGTCAGCACTGCTAACCCTGAAATTTCATTCTCTGGCGATTTAATTTAATGTCAAATAATTAATAATAATAATCTCGTCAAGTAATAAATTTTTCCTTTTTATTATTGTAATCATATTGATTAGTGTATAAAGTTTGTAATAATTAGTTTCTAGTAATAATAATTTTATTAATGTGTAACCTTTTTCTTTATTTTTTTGTAATTATATGTATTAAATTTGTAATCCGTTATGATAGATTAATAATGATTAGTAATAATAAACAATGTTAATAATTTTATATCTCTATCATTCTCTAAATTTAAAACTCTAAGCCCTCGTAGTCGCTTTGCCTTTTCAGAGATCGCACGTGATCCAGTCCCGAGTTAAAAGGATTCCTTGAAATTTGGACCGACGATCGCATCACTCATAAGAAATAAATGTCATTAGCGTCCTTGCGGAACGTTGACCCATATTTCAAAGCGACACAAAGGGATGCGTTCGATTCGCAATACTCGCCTCTGTGCGGAAACCTGTGAGATAAAAGTCTGACAAGTCCTTCTAAATACTATTACCATTTCTACTCCTTTTCTCTTCAATAGAATCATAAATTTAAAACTTCCAAGGGTTTGAACATATATTCTGGCACACATTGACAATTAAGATGTTAAATAACTCATAAACTATTAACTTTTCAATAATCGTATCTTAATACTTTCATAAAGAATAATGAGATAAATCAGTTGATGTAAAAAAAAATTTAATGTAAAAAAAAAACACATAGTTGCTTTAAAAAAATATGTATGCTAAATAGATAATTTTTTAAATAAAAAAAGCAATTATGTTTTCTTTCCACCAACTGATTCATCTCATTATTCTGTTTCGCAGAAGATTCATAATCCACAAGGTCTCAGATTCAAATCTATTGGGTTATCCGAAAAGTTCGTGCCGACTTTGAAGGAAAATTGAAACACAGAAAATTTAAATTTTACATTTATTAAATTATATAAGTTAGTCGGCACAAACTTTTCGGACAACCCAATAATTAAGATGCGTTTTTCAATAGGCAATTTAAAATAATTTTAGATATAAATGTCTTAGAAATAAAATTTATAAGCCTTAAATATGAATGATGTTTCTTTTTCCGAATATTAAACTAGTGTCAGCACTAGTGTGACCAATATGAGGACGTTTCTCTCTGATCCATATGTAAGATTCATTTGACCCGGAAGAGTGATAAACTTTATTTATGCACGTCGCATAAATGAATCTCATATTGCTTGCTGATACTAGTTTAATATTCGAAAAAAGAAGATTCATTCATATTTAAGGCTTATAAATTTTATTCCTAAGACATTTATTATTAATTAATATTATTATTAATTATATTTGAAATTATTAATTAATATTATTATTAATTATACCTGAAATTATTTCAAATTGCCAATTAAAAAATTATTTATTATCTTAATTAGATTGAACCTCTGGATTATGAAATATCTACTTTCAAGATTGGTAATTATATTTCGATCAAGTTAATTTTTTACAGAGCAATATGAACAGAAGTGGGTATTCGTCAAATCTAAAAATTGTATACAAACTTTACAAAGATCTATGGCGTGAAATAAAAATCGCACACAACGATTTACAGTAATCGAAAGAGGGAATCTTTACTTTCAATTTGTTTTTTATTAAATGTTGATTTTTTTCAATGAGTTATTCAATATTGAAGCAAAAATGATCCTTTTTACTTCAATACTGAATTGGTAAAAAAAGAATCATACAACATTCAATAAAAGAGCAAATTGAAAGTAAAGATTCCCTCTTTCGGCTACTGTAAACCGCATTTGAGTGCAATTTTTAGTTCACGTCATAGATCTTTGTAAAATTTGTATAAAATTATCAGATTTGATGGATATCCATTTCTGTTTGTATAGCTCCATAAAAATCAATCATATCGAAATATCAATTATTGATTTCGAAAGAGATTTCAAGCTTTAAGATATATTTTTTTTAAATCTCTTATAATAATTTTTGACGAAGTTCCTCTATCTTGAAATTTGTCTATTTTTGAACAAATAATTAAAAGATTATTTAAAATCGATATTAAAAAGGATGAAAATTAAAATTCAGATCTCCGTGAAAAATGATCGTGAAACAATATTTGATAAAGCGTCTTAAAGCTTAAGACATAACTTTCGAATGCTCCGAATTATATTTCTCTGCAAAAATTTTATTGTAAATGGCATTAATATACGAGAATCATTTGAAAAGTTTTGAGTCTCAACATGAAAATAACATTACTCATCAAATCCATTCTGGAATTATAGTCGTACATGTTTTGAAAGATACCTATGATAATTGTAGCCATTTTAAATCAGTTGTTGTTTGACAGTCGTTTGTGCTCGTCCATATCAGTGTTTTTATAAAAATAGAAAAAGTCGAATATCGGCGGTCATATGGCAAAAGTTTATGAACGGTTCAAATTGATTGATCATCCACCGTATTCATCAGATCTAGCTCTTGATGACTTTTTCCTATTTCCTAGAGTCAAAGTTTGGCTCGGAGAACAGATCTTTATCATATGAAGACATTGATATCAACTGGCACAAATAACTGTCAAACAACTAAAGCGAAAATGAGTACAATTTTCACAGATATCTTTCAAAACATGTGCCATTGTAGTACCAGAATGGATTTTGATGAGTAATGCCATTTTCATATTGAGGCTCAAAACATTGCAACAATCCTCGTAAATTGAACTTTGGAGAATAAACTTTGGCGTGTACGAATAAAATAAATTTTTTTCTACAAGTTTTTTTAATTATATCGTAAGTTTAACATTTTCTACTTAAAATAACTTCTTAACGCTACAATTTCTTCTTCATTACGCTACAATTTTTTTCACTGAAGAATAACGATTTGAAGTGCATAATAAATTTTCAGATTTTTCGCTAAAAACAATTTAAATCATTTAAAAAATTATTTAAAAGTGATTTAATTATCGCGTAATGTTTATGGTTGTGAAATTGTGCATTAAGATAAGTCTGTTTCTTATCTAATTTCTAAGAGAGAATCATATTGCGATTTTAAATCATCCTCCAATGTGTGAGTGTGCATGTGTTGAATGTTGAATGTGTTATTAATGTGTACATCTGCGTGCGCGCATGTAGTGTATGCGTAGCGTGTTATGTATGCGTATGTGTATGTACATGTGTGAATGTTGCGCGGCATGGGATGTGTGTGTGTGTGTGTGTGTGTGTGTGTGTGTGTGTGTGTATGTACGTGTTATGTACGTGTGCATGTGGTGCGTGTTGCATGCGTGTGTATGCATGTGTGCGTGTATGTACATATACACGTAGCACTAACACTAAATTTAAGAATACATACATATGTACACTTATTATGTTATACATAAAGAAAGTTATTTAAAAGAGATAACAAGTTACTCAGATTCTATGACTTCAAAGCTCCATATGTTTTTATTCTCTGTAGATGTGGCAAAGAAATTAATTGTTAAAAATCATAAAAACTACAATATATCTCAAAATGGAGTAATAAATCGGCTAAACTTTTTATACGAAATGTATGGATTTTATTTATATGTATAAGTGTAAGCATATTTCACTTTTATCTTTTTTATGGAAAAAACTTTACAATACTTCATAAAAATAAGTTTTTCATATTTATTAAGCTAAGGCCTGATTTCATCAATGTTACTTTGATTTTAAGCGAGGCTTAAAATTCTCTCTCGTTTTAAAGCGAAAGAGAAACAGAGAGAGTTTTAAGTCTTGCTTAAAATCAAAGTAACATTGATGTAACTGGGCCTAAGAGATTTACACAAGAAAAAAAGAACAATATATATAACAATATATATAAAAACACATACTTATTATCCCAATTACAATTTTTTTGCTTTGTACCAGCTGTACTTTACAGCAAATTATTTAGATAATATTGAAGACATAAGCACTTGTGAGAAAAGTGAAAGCATGTAAACAAAAGATAAGAATTGTTAAATGTAAATGAATTAATGAATATTTCCGAAATGGACAAATATATTAAATTAATGATTATTTAATTAAGTATTAATAAATGTATATTGCTATCAAAATAAATATGTATCAAAAATTATTACATCTTAGATTAAACTTGAAAAGAAAACTGTACTATATTGCTTCATACAATACATTCGAAATTGCATTATAAGATACAAACGAGAGATACGAACTGAACGTATATTATAATTTTAATTTCTTTTCTGGTACAATATAAGTCGCGATATTGGATGCTTTCAACAACAGAACAGTCATATGCACTGCAATACAGTAATACGCAATGCGTATGATGGAATAACATGGTCGATTTGTCGATTATCGTGTGATAACAAACATGCATGTTGTATCATATGCTGGAATACATTCATACATTGTTGCTTGCTGATATGCATTTTATATTATAGCTGTGTATGACTGTGTTGACTTGTATCATCATTGGAAAGCACAGAATCATTGTTTATTACATATTGTGAATTCGATCACTCGAACTACACTGGATCAGTGCATATTAAAAACTGTTATATGTATGTATGTTTATGATACACATATATTTTATTAAATAATGTGACAATATCATTAGTACTAATAGTTTAAAATATTTATGTATACATATATTTATATATACTTTTACATTTAACTTTGCTAATGTCATGTAAAGCAGCTTTTTTTAGCATTGATCTAGTGTAGTGTAAGTGATCGAATTCGCTAATAATGCCTATGTATATTGCTGGAAAGCATCCATATGTATCAGTTATATTTATTATTTATATATCACACATTAATTATTGATATCTTTTGGAAATTCCTTTCGATTTAAGTATTATTCTTGTTGTTATGTCGGTTTATACCCTCCATAAAAAGAAATTGTATTGAATAATATTTTCAAAATAAAAAAGTTATATTTTTCTTGTACCAAAAATGACGATTGTTTCCATTCATTTTCTATATTTAGAAAACGAATAATAAACTTAACATTGTCATGCTGTGTTATTATTCGTTTTTTAAATATGGATTTATTTTTTATGATATCTTTAAGACATCGAAAATATTTTCAAGGCACCTAAAACATATGTTCAAGATATTTAAAAAGAAATTTTTAAGACGTCTAAAAGATATCTTTAAGACATCTTAATCCTAGTATAATATTGTTACTTTTGGTTACTTTTCTCATAATACCAGGATTGTGAAACTCTGCAACTTTGTCATGCTATATCTCTGAATTGAATACGTACTTTTTTACCTCGAAACGAAATGAAATTTATACTTCGAAGTTAGACAAAAACAGATAAATATGAATCAAATAAATAATATTTTATCTTCAATTAATTACAATGTTTCAAAGAAATTTTATTGAAAAAATTCGCAAAAAATGATTACTTTGGATAAAAAATTCTCAAATTTTTAAATTTAATGTTCAAGCAAAATCCGTAGGATTTTTTTAGTTGACCCTTTGGACTAACAAAAAAAAATAGTAGAATTGCTAAAAAAAATATAATTATTTGAAATTACTCGAAAATTGACATTTTTGGAGAATCTACATATTATAAGTTTACAATTAATAAATAAAATTTTATTATTTGAACAATATAAAAGAGTTATAATATAAGTAGATAAAGGATTGTACATGTATAAATATTATATATATAATGTGTATAATTAAGTTTATTAGGATTTAGTTTAGAGAATGATGCAACACTTGCTTTAAAGCAATAAATCCGCTCTTGGCTGAGCGATCTTTGAAGAATGACAGAAATTATAAAATTTCTACTATTTATTACATTGAAATCTAATTCTTTTTAGTTCTATATTTACGTGTACTTACTTTTATACTATCCGAAACTCAGTAAATGTATATTTAATAAAAAATAAAGGGGTACCCAGAACGCCGAAAACAAGTTAGTCACATATGTGTCTCACGTCTTCCTTTGAACTTTTGTATATTCTCACATCAAGAATAACGTAAAAAAAATACTCTTGCAGGGTTATCTATGGACAATTAAAGTTTTTTTCAGCCTTAATCTTCAAATTATATTATAAAAAAGCAATATAAAAAATCGCATAGGGTACGTTGATCCCATGAATATCATATTAGGGTCAAAAACATTTCTCGTATATCTAAAAGACAGCTTCCAGATATCTAACAAATCATCTTTTATATGATTTTAACTTAGAGATGTGTTTTAGAATTCTATAAGATGTCTTTAAAATATGTTCAAAATATGTTTAAGATATCTTTAGGTATTTAAAAGATAAACTGTTGCATTTGTTAAGTCTCTAAAAGATATCTTTTTATAAAAAATGCAAGATATGATTAAATATCCTTTAGAAATCTAAAAGGCATCTTTTTTATTATCTGGGAAGCGACTTTATTACTACATTTTGTGGAAGAAGAAGGATTGTACGAACCGGGCATTGTAGTAGCATAACACAGCTGTAAGCTTCTAAAAAATGTTATTTTTCTCTATTAAAAAATTACGCGTTTTTCTCGACAATTTTCGAGCGGCGTGGAACTCAATTTTTAAACAACGAACTTCTTGCATTCACATATTCTATAGCATTTTCTCTCTCTCTCTCTCTC